>NC_135497.1:295649585-295933079 GCF_052857255.1 Amblyomma americanum | reverse complement strand
GGGGAACTACCATGCCATGGTCAAAAAGTTGGTCTTTTTGGGAATCGGACATGAACTGAGCAAGATCAACGAATCCTTCCAGCTCATCTGAAAAAATACAAGTAGTGTACGCAAAAACAAAGTTGCCACATGTTTCATTTAAAGCTTACTTACGGGTGTAAGTATGGTTTGAAAACCACTCACCAGTTGATTTCACGTCAAGGTGCTTAGAGATCTTCATTTCATCAAAGACGATACCTCCTCTGCGTGAGAACTCATCCATATGTTGCGACTTCTCGGATAAAGCATTAAACATATTCGGGTTAAAACCAAATCCAGTCTTGAAGCTGTGGATGCACTTTTGTAAGCATGTTCTACCTGGAAGAGCCAGGATGTTGTGTATTCGCATATGTTCATACAACTTAGGGCTCTTCAGTCACATCAGAATGCATTCAAGTAGCCACTCATTGGAATATGCCATCCCTTTCGTTGACTAGCGTTTGACACCCTCAAAACAAGTTCTGACAGCAAGCTGCTGCTTAGGAGGAAGGCCACTAACTCTTCTTTCAAACTCTGTTGCTGAAAGTTGTTCACTTTCATTTTTCATTTCATCTAGAGCCTTTCGCTGCTTGCCATCCATCCTTTGCCATCTTGCCTTTCATACGTCGCACTGCCCGAGATGTTGAAGTCGGCGTCTTCTTTAGGCACGGCACTCTTGATTTCTTCCTCCTTGACAGGGTGTTTTCAGTTAGCTTTCGTAAGTATTTGCAAGCTATGCATGCTGTATCCGAAAGAATGGAACAGTTTACAGCAAAATAACGCCCATTTGAAGCCGTAAAGGATTTGCTGATAGGCTTCAATCCGCAGCCAGGGCACAAACTGAGTTTTGCAATGTCCTGAAGAAGATTCATTGCCTCTTCTGTGGATTTGACGTCCAACTTATTCAATTTTTTTCCTCGAATATACACAGTAGCCTCCATGACAGCGTAATCCGAATCACTGCGACGGAGCAGAACTCGTCGACTTGCGTATAAGGCGTCCTGAGAGCCACTTGTGTGGCACTGTGCGAATGTGACTTGCTGAGCATCCGAAAGGTCGACATTTGTCCAAGGTGGCGGTGGCTGCAGCTCTTTGTATTCCCTGAGCAGAATAGCGTCACATGATGCACCGCCGCTTGATTCTTCAATCGCCTCCACTGGTGCTTCAAGATCAATGCGCTTTTTTTTCTCTGGTGGTGCTCTGACTCCCGGCGATTGCTTCTGGTCGCACAAGTTTCTCTCCTTCCTCTTTCGAGGCAGAGGTTTCGAGATATAATTTGGGGCGTCAGGAAACGGTGTAGGAACAGCATCCTTCGCGAGTTGTGGCACGTCCCGGGGAATTTTCGCTACCTTGCCCTGAATTACAGTTTTAAAACTTCGCTCAATAAAGCACGGTTCGAAGTGTCGCTCGCAAACGACACTAGCTTCGTCGAGCACTCTGTTGCCGCGCTTGATGTTGCGCTCCCACTGTCGCCTCTTCTCTGCGTCCTTTGGTGCCCTGAAGAGAGAGCATTTCACCTTGCAGGAACTGTAGCCGCTCTTGCATCCCGGCACGAAACACGTGCTGTCGCGCTTGTCACGTTGTCTAGACATGACGCTATCACACCTCCATCAGCACATGCACACCAACACACACGCAGGTTAGCGTTCACTTATTTGAAAAAAAAACACCAGTATTCTGGGCTTGCGGCCAAAAAGCATTGCGCAACACTTCCGCAGCCACGGCAGGCACGGCACGACCGTCCCTGCAGGCACGACGTTCCGAATGTGGGCAGCGCCCCCTGCGCATTCATCCGAGGCGAAGCCTACCGGTTCGGTAGGTAGCTCCACACGAACGGCAGACTAGCAAGTATTTCTAGGGACCATAGCTGTTTTGTGCGTTTGGTTTCGTTGCTGTGTGTTTTTTTTTGCGTAAACGTGTGCTGGGTACACATTGCGGTTACCATGGACGAAAAGTTTACGTAAAAAAGAAGGCTAGTAGTCACCCGCACTGGAAAACCTGCTACATAACTTCGCTGATCCTCGCGGAAAGTAAACAACGTCGCCAGTTCGTGTGTGTGCAAATGAGTGTCAACAGTGCCTCTTGCCGTTCACTGCGTGGCGTATTGCGGCTGTTACCCGACCATTAGACGTGTGCGTGTACGCGCACGTGCATGCAAGTGACCGGCGGTTTTAGTTTTAGTTTTATGATTAGTAACTTGGCAGCAACGATTTCAATGCCGTTATTGATTGAAATATTTTGTCACAATTTCATATTTTGTAGCTGTGACTATAGAATAATTGTTTTTTAAACAGAGCAATGTAGGCACCTTATAATAAGTTTATTGACATACGCAGTGCACAGAATACAGTTAGGAGATCCTGCCTAGTGGGTAGAAAATTCGGCATGCAATAAACAGTTCTGCTGAAATAAACAAGTTCTTGAAAAGAAAACAGTTCCAGTTGTCAAACTCTTATAGTAGTAAAAGAAACGCCATATTTCTGATACATCTGACTTATCATGAGTAAGTCACAAGAAATGGTAGAGGTTTAACATAGGGCAGAGGACATAGTATAGCATACGAAAGCCCGCCTCTCCTTTTTTGATCTTCCTCCTTTTTATTTATTTTATCTAATTAATATAAAGTGCTATTCACGTGGCCACCTCCTAAAGGGGTGATGACAGAGACACCCATTTTTCCTTTCTTCAACCTCCTCCTTTTTGTCCCCCTAAAAGACATAGTAGAAGTTGTTGCCAGTGACCACATGACAGAGATAACACGAGTAGTGCTTTCACACCAAAATTAGCAGTGAGGAATCGCAGTGCACTACCTCATGCTACTGGCAGCAACGTGCATTCAAATGCTTCTGCTGCCACATTTCTAGGAGCTTTGGATTTTTTCTAGGAGGATAAGGCTTCTTTTTTTACAAGGATTGACATTCTGGTTTTCAAAAATGTTGCAAGCAGAGCATCTGATATGCTGTGGAATGTAGAGAAACAACTGCCTAAGTGCAGAGCACTTTGAATGCTAATTTTGAGCTTAGATGTAGACAGCCCGTTTGTTATTAAGCCATCCTCATTCAAGCGCACATAACTTTCAGCAGTCTCTATCAACTGGAAAACAGCTGATTAGGCGACTGTTAGTGCCGGCTTCTCTTTGTTGTAGCACTTCAGCATGGTTAGCTTGTTGCCCTCGGCTGAGCTGCTTATTGCTTCAAGGCAGGCTTGGCAACTGTTTACTTTTTTGATTTCAGCGACAATATACCCTGCAAGGTACTCGAGAGATTCATGTTCCAAATTTTCAATGTAAAGCAGGTCAGATGGACGGACAACATACATCTTGTTTTCGTCTGGTTTGTCCTCCAAGATGCCAGTTAACAAAAAGCAGTCCTCTTCAGCATAGCTGCCGTCCTTACTTGGTCGCAGAAACTGGGACATTGTAGCAGCTCGAAGTGTACACTTGAATTCAAAAACACGGGGCACAGGGTTTTCGCACCGAAGTGTCGAGAAAAGATTCTCAAGGGCGTTTTGGCTAAACCTGCTTAGAAGCAGGAACTTGAAGTTGTACTTCTCAAGAAACAGGGCTTGCAGATGTAACACGGATGATGTTGCTAGGATGACACCAGCCTGCACTGGCTTCCTAACAGATTTCCTTTCATCATCACTAAAAAAAATTTTCTCGAAAAGTGCTAATGTTTTCTGGAAACACTGAAGAGCCTTTTCATACTCAATATCATCAAAATGACTCAGTTCCAGTTTTGTTGTTCTTGAAGTCATTAGACGGAACCATCGAAACACCATCTCAACAAACCATGCAGTTGTTAAGGCTGACTTATCCACTGATCCTTTCTCTACAAGAAAGCATAACGCAGCAGCAGTGTCAGTGTTCATGAGGCTGAAAGCTGGCCTCACCTTCATTTTGTCATAATGGCTTGGATCTATTGAATAAGCCTTAATGTGATGCGCTAGCTTTAGCTCTGCATTTGCGTCAATTTCAATGTCTTGATAGGCTTGATTTACACTACGTTTCCTGGCAAATTGTTTTTTTTCACTAATTCTTCAGGCAGATATATCTTCTGGCCTTTTGTTAAGTAGCTCCTCAGGTTTTGAAGGAGATGAGGAACGCCAGCCATGAAGAAAAGCGGCCCAAATGCATCACATGGGTGAGGACACGAGGTTTTAGGCTTGCTGTGTTTGCCTACGACTATACCGAATGGTTTCCAAATGGCTTGGTTTCCTCCTCCAATGTCTGTGACTATGACATCTACTTTTAGAGAAATTGACTCACAGGCTTTTATTATGTCAATGATTATGTCGTTAGCTGTTTTGGCATGGAATGAATTCCCAGTAAAGTGGTAAGCAACTTTTTGCTTCCAGCGGGTTGTGATGCCCCCGATCATAAACACCAGCCCATGAGTGGTCAGGCATTTAAGTGGCAGTGTTCCATCTGCAAGCGGGATAGTCGGGGCTCCAAGCACTCTACCTAAAGATGGACTGTACACCAAGCCTTGTGTAAGCTGCATTTCGTCTAGCATTAAAGTGGCATGCCGCTCTTCAGGTCGCGTGAGGCTGACCTGTGAGATGGAAAGGATTAGTCAGTGTGAACAGACCTACTCTAATAGTGACATAGGTGAGTGGTCATGAGCATGTGCCTTTTTACCTTACCTTAAATGCAAGTGACTCAATGATCTCCTGCAGCAAACCTGGTGCAAACTTGTACCCTTCCAGGTGACGATTTAGAGTGCGTTCTGATGACAGAGGTTGGCCAAGCTCCCTGACCGCTTCATAGCCACGTGCTCCACAGGAAAGACTCACTTTCAGTGCCTTTATAATGGTCTTCTTAGTCCATCGTGTTCCCTTCATTGTCGTCATTTCTAGACATTTAACCTCGTCCTCATTCAAATAAATAGTCAATCCGGCAACTAGGTGCTTATTTGCTTTTATTGTCTGCAACCGTTGCTTTTTATTAAGTCGAAACCTTCGTCGTGTCTCCTGGAGTTCAGATTCAAGCTGTGCTATTCTCTTTTGTAGGGCTTCTTGTATCAGTTGGGCTGTAAGAGCGAACCAAAATTTGATGCAGAGCATCTGTAAACAGCGTTCGAAGTAATACGTTGATGACAGTGAACGAAATTGTATGAAATAAAAGAGAATACATATAGAAGCGTAGTGGATAAGTTGCAGTATTCATGGCTGTTATTTTCGGACTGTGCTCTTCACATAGTTTATTTGCCCTCACTTTGCACTAATGTCTGAAAATCAGGGTTCTTAAAATGTATTGATGATTAAATCAGAAAGGAAATATTGTGACTACAGGATAATAACTTGCCAGAGGAAAAAAAAGCTTGTGTCACCTTGCGTACTTCAGTATGCAAAAAGCAGTGGATAACAAAACAACGCAAAAATCAAAGAAGCATTTTTAACTCACCAGCTTCCGTACTTTCTTGTGGGAAAGCGACACCGATCTCTGTGGCTGATCGCACGTCAGAAGTACCTGCGAGCAGAACACGGCAATATGACAACCCGCATTATAGAGGTGCATTAGTAATTAATATAGAGAAAATACATACAGAATGTCAAATCCTTTGGCTCAAACTCAACTGCAGGCTCTGTGCTTGGATGGCCTGTGGATACCGCTACATGAAACATGCGAGAGTTTCAAGCATATACTGGACGAGAAAAAATGATAAGTACAGAATATATAACTTGCCTATCTCTTTGCTGTCTGTGCCACATGTTTCATCTGTATGTGAACACGAGAAGAGCATGAAGACAAAAATGCTAGAAGAAAAAACTGTGAGAGTACATCTAAGAAAACTTACCAATTTCAGTGTCCACAGGTCGAGATCTTATGTCCAACTGTATGTTTGGCTCGACTATAGGGGTGTCTGCGCAGGATACATGAATGAAACATGACAACTGAAGAATAAGTTCGCATAGTGAGTTTGGCTTGAAGGCTATCAGTTCTATTCAAAAATTTGACCCAATGAACACCAAGTACTACATACCAGCACTATCCACTCTTATTCTTCTGGGGAGTGACTTTCGCGGCTTGGCAGCTGGTCGGTGCAAAAAGATGCTTGGCGTCGCAAATGGCTTTAGCTTTTTTTGGCCGGTATTCCTTAAAATAATCTTCTAGAACCGATCTTCCGTGAAGTGGTCCTGTAGCAGAACTGAAAAAGACTTCTGAGTTTGCTATAAGTAGTATCCCACTCGGAGTTTGGCCATATCTGTATTTCCCATGCATTCACAGCACACATGTGCTAAACTGCAAGCCTCTAGGGCTGTGCTTGAGATATCGTCGCCTTCCGCAACTTTAACGCGCGATCGAATCAGTCCACAGACGAGAGAACTCCGTCACGATCTCGTCCGAGGTAAAATTGAATCCCGGCCCTTCACGATGCTAGCGCGTTTAATTCGCATTGGATAACTGATATAAATTGAGCGTCGTGTCTTGTTAATTTTTTAACACGCATGTTTAACAATGCGCATGGAAAAACAGCTGTCAAAAAACTCCAAAAGTGGAAATGAATGCTGAAATTTATTAGTATTATCTCCAGAAACGTAATTCGCATATTTGTTAGCGACTTTTTCGCGTTCCCGTAACGCCTTACTTGCACGCTATATAAGTCTGCGTGAACTACGTTAGAATGCAGTGATATTCACGGAGGACTTTGGAACGCCTTACTTGCACGCTATATAAGACTGCGTGAGCTACGTCAGAATGCATTGATATTCTCGGCGGACTTTGGTCCTCAGCACGTGCGCGCGCGAAATACTGTCGCTGCTCGGCACGCGCACGTGTAACCTTTCTCTCGATCCTCTGTGTCACGAACATTGCTTACCTCGCTTAGTCGGGCAGTTGCCGAAGGTTCAAAGCCTTTCCGGCCGATTCTGTGTAGCCACACTTTACTTCTAGCCAAGTTTTGCTTCCCGCGCGGTATGCAAAATAATTTCTTGCCGTCTTCTGTCCGGAAACGGCGCCCAACCGCACAGCAGCAAGGCATTATGGCTTTTGTGCGTATACTCATATCTCGATCTTTCAGCTAAAAAAAAACGAATTCGTTGAAGAGAGAAGATTGCGGGCCGTTGGCAGAACCGGTGATGCCGCTGCAGCCCTCAGCTACTGTACGCGAGCTCTCCACCTGCGCGCTCGGGAACTTTCATGGCGGCGGAGGGGCAGATAAAGGTCATGTGCTCCAATTGAGCCTATCACTGACGTTTGCGGCGGGATCAAAGCCTTTCCTTAGTTTTAAATTATTGAGGGGCTTTAGAGCAATGCTCCCGCACCGTTCGCGGCTCGGAGAGAGCTTTTTTGTAGCGCGCTGCAGTAGCGGTGACCGCTCGTGCAAGAGAGTTTCCCGGCAATAAAGATAATCCCACAACACCCAAGTTCTTAGTTCTGCTAATGTTAAAAATGAGCAAATGTCGCATCGCTAATTTTAGTTGAGCGTTCAAATGGAGCATTATGATATGGCAGTTTACTGGCGTGTGTGTTTTCGTGTGCTTGGCCACTGCATCCTCCTGCGTTTACTAGGGTAGCGCTATATGGTCGCTTTAGTATAGTTAGAGTGTGTTTCATTCTTTCATTTATTGAACCCTGACGGCCAAAGACATTAAAGAGGGGAGTGGTTACAAAGCAAAAATAAACAGATAAAGTTCATATTACAGAAAAAGTATTATCATCCTCCTGTTATACAATGTTAGGTAGTGCAGAACGAAAATGATTGTTATCAATTATGCCAACGATATCTGCGGGAAGGCGGTTCCATTCATGAGATGTAGGAGGCAATAAAGACTGAAATGCCGTAATAGTGTTACACGTTTCAGTGCCTATTTTGTGACGATGATCAATGCGATTTGACACGTATCTGGGGGACGAAATGAGGGCATCGCGTAGCATGGGGTGATGGTATAGTTTATGAAAAAGGCTCAAACCAATTGTCTGTCGGTGGGATGCTAAAATAGGTAAAGAAAGATTAGCTTTCATGTTTGTTACACTTGCGGTACGGTTAATGTTCGACAGGATAAAACGAGTACTGTTATTTTGAACCAGCTTAAGCAACGTTGTCAGTTTTTCGTGATGGGGATCCCATATCGCGGCGGCGTATTCCAGATTAGAACGCATGAGTGTTTTATAAATCAGTAATTTCAAAGTAGATGGAGTTTTGGAAAGTTACAGCGCACGTAGCCCAACATGCGGTTAGCTTTGTTAGTAATGTACTCAATATGACGCGTCCAGTTAAGGTCAGCAGAAATAAGAAAACCCAGGTATTTTTATGAAGTAACCACTTCTAAGGCACCGTTATTTAGGTAGTACACAGACGGAGAGTTGGCACTTCTTGATATTCGCATAATTTTGCACTTATTAGTATTAAGTTCTATAAGCCATTCATTACTCCAAAGAGGAATGTTAGAGAGATCACGCTGAATAATGTTAGCATCGTCGGGGGATTTTATTTCGCGGAAAACAACGCAGTCGTCAGCAAACAAAAGAATGTTAGATGATACAATGAAAGGGACATCATTGATGTAAATAAGAAATAAAATGGGTCCAAGCACTGACCCTTGTAGCACGGCTGAGTAAACTTCGCTGAAAGGTGAGTTAAAATTCTTAGCGAAAACGAACTGCGATCGCTTGAGAAGAAAGTATGCAGTCCATTTCAGAAAATTAATTGTAGTCGATATTCAGTTGGGTTAGCTTCAAAAATAATAAGCGGTGACATAGGCTTGTCGAATGCTTTAGAGTAATCTAGGAAAATGCAGTCAGCTTTTGACGCGCGATCTAAAATATGGTGAAGTTTGATGGTTAAGCTGGCAAGTTGGGTTTCGCAAGAAAATGACCTCCGAAAGCCATGCTGTGCGGGTTTAAAAAACGAATTAGACTCGAGAAAGTTCACAAGGTTAGTGAAGATGACTTGTTCTAATAGTTTGCAACAAGTACTAGTGAGCGAGATGGGGCGACAATTTGTAGTTGATGTTCTTTTTCCTAATTTGAATAATGGAGCCACCTTCCCGACTTTCCATTGTATTGGCAGAATGGAACTATTGAGAGTCTGCTGAAAATACTTTGTTAGTATTAAAGAGCTGGAGACAATTGTATTTTAAAAATTTAGCATGAATGCAGTAAAAACCGGGCGATGAATGAAATTTTAGGGCATCAATAAGTTTAGCAACGCCAGATGAATCGATGAAAATTTGAGGCATAAATGGGAAATTATACAGGCTGTTTGGTGCATTTAAGAACAGGAAATATGCAGCGCAAAAAAAAATGCATGGACGACAGAAGAAAGACAAATACAAACGCTGACAGTTTTTCCCTCTTGTGTGATTAACCAACAGGCCCAAATTGCCATCCTTCATCAGGTTAATTTAATGTGCTGCAGTTATATACGATTTAACTGTTTGCTTACTACGTGTATTTTCTTATAATGTTTGTTTTATCTTTGACTAGTGCGTGTTTTTGTACGTTTTTATTAGCTCCCGCTAAAATATTTCGCTCAATTTGCCACGCGACGAATTCTCTTGTATTGCCGTTTTGTTCACAACTGCGCATACTGACAACCTTGGTTCACTTCACTTTCTTTCATAACTCTGTGAGCATGTAAACTATACAAATTGCTGACATGTTTACGCGTTGGATAGCCTACCTGCAAAGCCCGTGTAAAACTCCACGTCCGGTAACCTAACAAGGCGATAATAATAAAGACGCTATGCGTTAAAGCCCGAGAAATCAAATTCGCACAATACGTGAAGAAAATTGCATGCTTTTGCCCGGCAGCTCACCCGCATTCCGCATATTTACCGCAATATTTGCAGCGAAAACGGAAAAATAACAAAGCAAACCACTCACTTCAAATGCGCATACGCTGACAAAACGAAGAGTGTCAAGCTTATGCGAAGTACCTGACATCACAGAACTGATCCCTCTGCGATAACTTGAAAAGAAAACTGCACAAAGCACGCGTGTGGGAACCCTTTTCGGCCAAGTTAAACCGCAGCACATTGTTCAGCTTACAATGAGCGTCTCGCTAACGTGTACAGAGCTCTATCCATCCTACTTCGCCACTTGGTTATCTACCCCTTGAAAATCTCGAAGAGAGCATCAACTCACGATTTGAACTCCCCGCACACTTCCAGATCAACCGGCGTGCGGCTACTGGTGAGCATCAAGTCACCTACGGCTTGCTTCGTGACCTTCCTGACTCCAATTTGTTCGAACTACTTGACCAGTTGGTAGACAGGACCAGGTCTTAAATTAAGGGGGTCCTGGGGGTCTGAGACCCCTCCGGTATTGACAAGGGCTCTGAGACCCCCCGTACCAGAATGTAGGGACTGCATGAGTCCAAAGCAGGCAACTATTTTTTTATTATTTTTGTCCGTGGTGGTCGGAATGCTTCTCTATATCGTTTCGAAAATTTCAGAGATTTTTAGTAAGAATCATTAACATGCTTTATAAAACCTGATACGAATAAAAATAAAACGGTCAACAGCACTACTCAAAGGCTGGAATAAAAAGGAAAACCCGTGCCCTCACACCACGAGTCAGTCCCGAGCTGGCCACTCAGCTCCAAGGCTACACAACAGTAAGCACGCTAGCAGAGGATGGGGATCGTTCGTTTCAGGTCTGTGTCATAAATTCGGCAAACGACGACCTTTAAAACTGATTGCTCCCCTTTGTATAAAATGATGTGCAAAAAAAGGCTGTCAGCCGCTTTCTCTCTCTCTCTACTGATTTCCCTCTCCACCTGTGCGCGAATCACCCGAGACCTCTCTTTGACGGATCGAGGGTCTAAGCACTGGTCACAGGACAGCCATCACCTATGTGGAAAGAAGCCAACCTCATTCTTGTACCAAAACCAGGCAGACCCATGATTTCAGCTGCAAACCTCCGCCCTATATCTCCAGTTATGGAGAGAATGGTGCTCACACGCCTGGAGGGGCACCTAAAACACGGTCATCATCTGCCCGCCCTCCACATTCATCGGCTTTCGTAAGCACACGCGCTGTCAAGATGTACCTGCGCGAATATGCAAAGACGAATATGCAGTCTCCAGCGCTGTCCAACTACGCACTATTATGGGTGCGGATATCAAGGGTGCTTTCGACAATGTCTCCCACAGCGCAATCCTAGCCATTTTCGGGGAACTGATCGAAGTGTCAGCCTATTCAACTGCACACAAAGCTTCCTGAGACAATGTAAGACTCATTGGCCCAGGTATTCAGCCCACACCACTTGGTCTCCATCAAACGGGGCATACCCAAAGGCTCGATTCTATCCTCGACGTTGTTCAAATTGGCAATGAAAAATCTTCTGGCTAAACTTGCCACAGTTCCCCGTCTCCAACATGCCATCTATAAGGATGACATCACGTTCTGGTGTGCCCATGGTAACCCCGGATGTCAAGAAGCTACCGTTCGCGAAGGCCTGGACATGATTCAAGGCTACGCTGCCGGCGTGTGGCTCGAATTCTCATCCGAAAAATCAGCCTAAACTGTTGCTCTCAACAACTGGAGGAGGGCCTGTAATGGCTACGGCTCTTTAATTACTTATAAAATTGATAACCTCCCTATTCCACATCAGGCATATGTTCGCATCCTTGGCTTCATCCCGCAACAGGATGACAAAATCACCGTGTGGATATCGACAATCCTACGACAAATAAATCAACTCCACCACATGCCCAAGCGCATTACCCGTATGCCGCCGCAGTGGCTGAGTGGTTATGGCGCTCGGCTGCTGGCCCGAACGCGGGTTTCATCCCGGCTGCGGCGGTAGAATTTCGATGGAGGCGAAATTCTAGAGGCCCGTGTACTGTGCAATGTCAGTGCACGTTAAAGAACCCCAGGTGGTCGAAATTTCCGGAGCCCTTCACTACGGCGTCACTCATAGCTAGAGTCGCTTTGGGACGTTAAACTCCCATAAACCATAAACCGCATTACCTATACGTACCAAACATGGACCCTGTGAAGACGAGCTCCACAAGATTGCCGAAGCAACCGTGTTCTCACGAGTCATGTATGCTTGGCCATACATTCACCGAACGAAAAGTCAACTCAACGAAATTTAAGCAGCCATCCGCAAATGCTTGCTCCCAGCCTCGCTATGCGTAGATATATCGTTCAACAGACCGTCTTGCGCAACACGCTAGAGGAGAAGACAGCATCGCATCATGAAGCTCAGCACCGCCGCTTGACCACCACCCGTCAAGGCCGTGCTATACTGAAAACACTCAGACACAGCACGTCGCACCTGCCACCAATCCCCGATTTTCGACCGCCGTGGTACCATATACTCCGCGTCGCCATAGTGCCTGTACCTAGTATTGTACACGTGAGTGAAACTATACAAGCAATTACAATTTCAATTACTGCGTCTGAAATGTAGGTTATTACAGTGGTCCATTACAGCCCCATAAAAGCAGCTGAAAAATTACCCAAAAGTAACCGATTATTATTTCGCTATTTGCCTTCTTCAATTGCCATAACACGAATTTATTCAGACTACAATTAACTACTGCAGATTAATTGCTTGATATTTTCTTGCACGTTGTTAATTTTCAAGAGAAGTTGTTTTTCGATGTTTCGTCGGTAATTTTCGCACCTTTCCTAGCGAAGATATCAGCAGCTACACGGAACTCTCTCTCGACGTATGCGCTGGAGGAGAGGGTGGTACAACGCATGAACACCTTGCGGAGAAGTTCGTAGTTGCGCACACCTGCCGGTTGCTTGCATGCACGGTAGCTTGTACCACAACGAAGTGCGACCTGCTCATGAGGAGCTGCGCTAGTGTGCCAGGTTTACCTTTTCTCTCGTTTTTTTAGTTCGCTTAACTGCCACTGACGCTGCAGGCTACCCCACGCCATCCACGCCGCCGTGACGCTGCCTGCATGGCTCTTTGCGTCTGTGTGTACCAGAGGTGGGCATTTTACCTCATCAGATGAGGTTGAGGTCTCCTGAGATGCCCTCACCTCACTTTTTCTGAGGCCACTGGCGACCTCGCTCAACCTTAAAATTTTGAGGTTGAGGTCCACTGCTCGAAATCAGAAAATAAGAACAAAGAAAAAGCAATTAAGAAGTTTTTGAGTTAAAACAATTCTGAGAATCCTGTGAGACAGGCAAGCCAAAGTGATGATGGTACCATTGTGATGGCTAAGTATAACAATAGCGGCACTAAGCGGTCTGTAATTATTTAATAAGGCGTGTACAGACACTATTGATGTGCCTGCAATAGGAGAAGATTATGGGATGAACCCTCGGAGAGTTTATGGCCTGCGGACAGGGATTTCCCTTACACGGTTACCACCAGTACGTCGGAATTTACTATTTTCATTACATTTGCTTCACTAACTATTAGTAAGCTTATCAATGTCAATATTCTGGAACCTGCGCTGTGTATAATAGTTCGTATTGGAAGCCTCTCGCTCATCCACATACGAACTGGCAATCGACAAACACAGACCCTCCACACCACCTACCAGAAATTGTATGGGGGAAGAGGCATTATGATACTCTTCTCAGGCTTAAGAATAGTTAGCGAATGTAAAAAATCTGGTCGCCGATGTACTTTCCAATGTGACGCTTATGCAGACGCATATTTATTTATTTTATTTATTTGTACATACTGCAGCCCCTACAGGGGCTATCGCAGGAGTGGGCATATACATTCACAACTAAAGGCATGGTAGCAATAAATTAAAACATCAAAGTTGGATACAAAATTGCACATTGGAAAAATTGCACAAATTGGGAGCATGAGTACATTAATTCAAGAGACTACGAATCAGTTATAACGGTAACTTCTTGTTAACGATGGTATGGCACTCCTGACGTACCTGTCGCTTGAGAGTCGATTGTGCGAAATAGCGACACACTGCAGAAATTTTAACGATCCTAGTGGCCGGCGAGCAGCGAGGGTAGTGGTTTGTAATGATTTCTAGGTGGAAGAGGGTGAAAAATCACTGCTATATTTATTACATCTGAAGCGAACTGATTTCCTTTGGATGGCCTCAATTTTCTTAAACTTTGTTACCTTATAAGGATTCCACACCAAACAACCATACTCAAGATTTGTACGGATTAGGGATTTATACATTAGTAACCTGGTTTCTTTAGGAGCGTGAGGTAATCTTCGTCTAAAATACTCTAATTTTTCTCATCAATATACTTCAATTTCCTAGACCTATCCGGCATAGCGAGAGGACTCAGCGTAGATGAAAATTTTGCCACCCAGCAAATGTTCTTTTCAGTGTTCTGTACGCTGTCTTAGAAAACACTTAACGAGCTAGCGACTGTGGTACTCCGAGAGAGGCGCGTTGTATTTATGTCTATGTAGGAGCGAGCGGCTTCTTTTAAAAATCCGAAAGCATTAGATGGCCCAGTTTCAAGGTCATATGCGCAAAATATGTGTCTGCAAGAAACGGCACCATGTGACGTCATGAGCCGACGAGTCACGTGACGATGATGTTACATCATTAATTATTGCTTATTAACATGCACTAATCCACATGTGTAACCAATCCTCATTAATATAATTAAGTAACGCTAATACTAACTAGTATTAGCGATGACATCATATGAGTGTGGCGTCATATCAGGTCAAGTGACAGCGATCTAATGAGAGGCCATACCAGGTCACGTGACAACGATGTAATGTGACGTCAAACCTAGTCACGTGAGTACACTGTACACTGTTTTGTACTGTACATATGTGTGAAGAACTGTTCGATTACTTTAACTGCCTTACACATATTGCTAATGACATTGCCCTCTTTCTCTCTTAACGCATTCACCCATTTTTTACGTATGTCTAGTTTGCTCTTAACCGCTTTTAGGCTCACTTCGTTCTCAAAAGCAAGCTCCATTCTCTCCATATTCATCAATACGTCGGCAACCTTGGGATTATTAATTTTTATAAATCTGATAGCTCTATTCTGTTTGCAGGGTTTGACGCCCATATACTTTGGACTATCTTAATAATATCTTTCGTCTCCTGTGATAATTTGCCGGTTTCCTGTCGAACCATCCTACCGCCTATTTCTACACCGAACTGCGTAACGATAGCTGTGAGGTAATTGTTCATTGTATGAAATTTAAGGCAGCCTTTCCCAGTTAAAGCTGAATATCTCTTGTGCAAAAACCTGAATTGGTCTTCTTTCTTACCGCTAACTCTTTAGTACGCTGCCGCTTCACTAGAGTCTTCCGTCCCCTCTTTAAAGCTAACCTTATTGAAGACCTTACCTCAACGCTACAATTCTCATTTACGCGTTCCTTCACATCCTGCTGAATGTTAGGGTGAGCGCATATTAAGAAGTCTATATCATTTCATTATCACCACAGAGACTCTTCTACGTCCGCCGCCTCTTTTCTCGTTTCCGGAAGATATTCTTGATCCGTGAATTATTTCTACCTTCTTAATTAATAATAGCTGTCTCCTGCTATTCCATCAACCTGTGCCATAGTCGCCTACCGCCTGGTCTCAAGCCTGCTTCTTGCCTACCTTCGAATTGACCACTCCCATCACTACAGGGTACTGTGATTTTGCTTTGTTCATTGTCGATTCTACGTATTCATGGAAGCATTGAACGATCTGGTCATCATGGCTGGATGTAGGCGCGTAGGCCTGCACCACCGTCAGCTTTAACCTCTTATTAATCCTAATTACGATAGCTTCCACCGTGTCATTAATGCTATAGAACTCCTCTACGTTGCCAGCTGTATCCTGATTAATGAGGAATCCCACACCTATATCTCATTTGGTCAAAAATCCCACACGTAGTTCTCGTCTGTGCTATAATCCAAAAAAGCACTGTATACTTGACTGTCCTTTGTACTGCACGCCTTATCTGTCCTCCATACTTCCCTAAGCCCCATGACATCCTCGCTGGTTACTCGAACAGCACTGGTAAACTAGCCTTAATGGATAAGTTTCCAGCGTTAAACGTCGTAAGGTTCAGTTTCCAATGGCGGGCTCTCCGAAGCCAGAGATTCTTAGCAAAGTTTTCTACGCCAAAGATCTGACCGCCGCCTTGGTCTGTTTGTCCGCATCCGCTGGGGTCCGAGGGCCGACGGCTAACTGATTTGTTCATAGAAGGTTATGGCCATGTTCTACACCAGGGGGCCAAATCTTGTTCGGTTGACGGTGAGGTTATCGTTTCTGGTCACTCAGATCAGGCCGCACGCACGGCCTGCTCATGCAGTTATATCTACACGCGTTTTTTTAAGCCGGTGGGTAATTGCGCAGCACCGAAATTCGAAACCTTCGCATTTCTCATACATGCTTCGCATTCCACAACCATTTACTCTCGTTGGTTTGTATCAGACATAATGAAAACCAGCGCTCTCTTGTGTACTTTCTCTTCTTGTGGTTCTGTTTTTTAGTTGGTTTCATTATGCTTGTTGCTGGTCTTCTCAGCCTGTTGATGGCCAGGCATGTCTGCTTCTTTATCGGTCCATACTGCGAATTTCAGCCGTGATTATCTTGATATGATGTCGCGAAAACATGCGGTCTTCGTTATTTTTGGCTCTCAAGTTTATCTTCCAGCCAGAAAATGGGAAATCCGTCCTGCTTGTGCTTTTCCTGCGCAAAATTTGCCTTTGCAACAGACTGTTGTCAGCCGTCAAATGCAATCATCGTGGTTGAAGTAAGGTACGTAAACTGTTGTAACTCTGTAATTGGCTAAGACTGAGCAGCTAGTGCAAAGACCCAAGTACAGTATAGTTTCTTCTTGACTCATATGCCTCGTGCACAGTCACGAATAGCTGCTTACACCCTGACTCCTTTCCGAGTGCGAACAGACTCTGAGGATGACTACCATAGACACAGTGGACATGTTAACCCTCGTCACTGTTGACCACTCGACACTTTTCCTGGGGACGAATCCTTTTGCAATGTATTGAAGGCACATTAATACTGAGACCTTACTTGTGATCAAGTGACAATGGGAAAATGCGAAAAGCTGATTGGAGTCCATGTATAATGGTCGTGAGAGAACCAAGCTTCTTCTGTATATCGCACTGTTCGAATCCAATATAAGATATTGTAACTTAATCTGGGGCAGCACTACTGCCACCAATAAAAACAAGCTGTTAACGGTACAAAAACCCGCGCTGAAAGCAATAGCAAATGTGCCTTCTTATTCGTCTTCTGGGCCTTTATACTCAAAATATAATATAATTAAAGTTTCCTCGTTTTATGATTCTCGCCTCCTCCAACTGTACAAATCCTTGTCCGAACGTCGTATGCCGTTCTTAGAAGAAACTATCAATTTACGCGAAAATACGCACTCCCATCTAACTCGCCATCATGAAGTTTGGTATTGTTGGGGACGAGGGGTCCTTGAGTGAGCTGACTCTTTCAGCGCCGCAGGTCCCTTCTTCGAATGACGTTGTCGGACTTGGTTATGAAGGAAACTGTACAGGGGGTTTATTTTACATTATTTACAAGATTTTGGAACCCATTGGAAGGTGATGGGGGAAGGTCGGAGGATCTGAGAAGATCTGAGGATGATCGAGGATTCCTTTCTCACAGCACTCGTCGTCCGGTTTAAAAAGGGTCCGGTCCCTAGGATTCCCCAGGTTCGAGGAAGTCTTCGCCAGGTTGGGCGTGGCCTAACTTGCGTTGTCGTACACACACACACACACCACTTCACATAGGGACACGCCCCCGTCACATGCCTCGCCGGAGAAAGAGGGTGCCGCTGGACAATCGCCCCCACCAGAGAGAGCGTTGTCTTCGCGTCCGAACGACAGTTCTCACGCTCCAGCCGGAGACGCCTTCCGGGAAGTCCGAATGGGCGAGGCGCCGGCGAGCAGGCACAGTTGAAGGGGTAAGTCACCCCCTACTCGGTTCTGGTGGTCGCTAACTGCCTCCGTGCCGCACGGTCGATCTTCCGGGAACAATGTTGTTTTCAAACGGCAGTGGAATCCTCCGTCTCGAATCCAAATAAACCACGCGAGGACCGGCCGTGGGAACCAAAATGCCTATCGCCGTGCAGGGACCCCGGCTGCAGGTGTCCTGGCCGAATACGCAGCTGAATCAGACCACCGGCTGTCGCCAGAAACCTTACAGCTCCTCCGCAGCCCGAAAAATCTCGAATGTCCAGCGTTGACGACCGCTGGGCAGGAAGAGATGAGATGGCGTCCGTGTTGGTCCCCTGGATTGCAATATCATCGCCCCCAAGGCAGAACCCAAAGCACCACCAACAAAGGAAAGCGCAAGTGGGACGTTCCAAACAGCAAAGCACTGCCCCACCCGCAAGCGCTCGGACTTCGCCAAAGAATCACCAGGCTTCTTCCATTGACAACAATACACTTTTAAAAAAAATTGTGTTCAAATTTGGGTTAATGTTGTGCCGACTGAGCACGAAACATCTCCTTTTGAAACTGCCACAGCCGGATTATTCGGAACAAAGTAAAAAAAACACTCACACAGGAGGAGATTCCTCTTAGTTCTCCCGCTTACATCAGTCTGCTCAAGCCATCAGCATTTCCGTGCAGTTTCCCCTTCTTATAACGCACCGAGAAATTGTACTGTTGGAGAGCCGGACTCCATCTGAGCAAGAGACCATTTTTGGGGGACATCTGTCGCAGCCACGTTAAAGGACAATGGTCAGTCTCAAATACAAACTTTGCTCCGTACAGGTAACACGACAACTTCTGCGCTGCCCAAACTAAACACGCACACTCTTTTTCGGAAGCGCTGTACGCTTCCTCTCTACTGGTCAGTTTGCGGCTGATGTACAGAACTGGGTGTTCTTCATGGTCGTAGCCAACTTGGCTTAAGACAGCACACAGCCCTCTATCACTGGCATCACACTGGACTATGAACTCTTTCCCATAGTCAGGGGTTCTGAGCAAGGGTCGGGACACGAGTGCTTCCTTCAGGCTTTTGAAGGCGTTTTCTTTTTGGTTATCCCAACTTACGTTAGTAGGTGCTCCCTTTCGCAAGGCGTCAGTTAAGGGACTAGCCCGATGTGAGTAGTTAGGAATATATCGCTGGTAGTACCCAACTAATCCCAAAAATGAGCAAATGGCCGTTTTCGTCCGTGGTTGCGGAAATGCTGCGATCGGGGCAATCTTTAACTCGGATGGGCTCCTAGTTCCCTGGCCTACAACGTGGCCCAAGTACGTCACCTGTGCGCAACCAAATCTACACTTTTCTGCCTTCAGTGTCAGTCCAGCCTGTCGTAAACTGGAAAACACGGTCTTTAGATATTCTAGATGTTCTTGCCAGGTTTCCGAAAAAATTGCCACATCGTCTAAATAAGGGAGTGCAAAGCACTGCATGTCCTTCAGTACGATGTCCATGAGTTTCGAGAAGCTGTAGGGGGCATTCTTCAACCCAAAACTAAGCATTAAGGGTCGAAAGGTGCCCGCTGGGGAGATGAAAGCGGCATACATGCTCGCGCTTTCTGAGAGGGGAACTTGCCAATATCCCCGTACGAGATCGAGGGTGGAAATGAATTTCGCGCCACTCACCCTTTCTATCCTTTCCTCTATGTTGGGAATCGGCTATAGCTGATCGCTGGTAATTGCATTAAGCTTTCTATAATCCACGCAGGGACGAGGATCTTTCCCTGGGGCCTCAACAAGAATTAGCGGTGAGGTATAGTCACTTTCCGCTGGCTCTACAACCCCTAACTCCAACATGCGCTGAATTTCCGCGTCCATTATTTCTTTTTGCCGCGGTGATACCCTATAGGGTTTCGACCGTACCGGCTCATCAGAGGTGAGCTCGATTTCGTGTGTCAGGAGGTGTGTCTTTCCCGGGCGGCTGCTAAATAGGTCAGCGAATTCGCTCAACAACTGCTTTAGCGTGTCGACCTGTGTCCCGCTTAGGAAATCTGTATTCACGGAGAGAGCCAGAATGTTCTCCACGTTGTCACTAGCGTCCGCACCTCCCTTCCAACCCTGACTCTCGCTGTCCAGCTCTTCTGATTCATTTAGAGTCAGATTGACGATCCCGCTGCGTTCCACGAACGGCTTCATCAGAATGCAGCGATAGATTCTCACCTGCTTTTCCCTGCCTGGAACCCTTAGCGCGTATTTCGCCTCCGCAAGTTTTTGCAACACTTCCACTGGACCATCCCAGTGAACTTCCAACTTGTTTTTTCTCGATGGCCGGAGGGTCATCACGCGATCGCCCGCGGTGAAACCTCGAAGGCGAGCGTTTCTGTCATTATAGACCTTGGCGGCCTCCTGGGCAGCTTTCATATTTCGATTTACTAATTCCCTCGTGTTGTTAAGGCGGTCCAGTAGCTTAAGCACGTACTCAACCACTGTCTGGTTCTCTCCTGTTCCTTCCCACATTTCTCTCAGCATTCGGAGGGGAGAGCGGAGGGCTCTTCCGTACACGAGTTCTGCTGGCGTAAACCCCGTAGCTTTGTGGGGGACTGTTCGTAGAGCGAAAAGTGTGGCCGGCAGACAATCCTCCCAGTCTGCTTTATGATCATAACAAAGAGCGCGTAGCACCCGCTTCAGCACCGAATGCCATTTCTCTTACACTGTTGGACTGCGGATGATAGACCGAGCTGTGCAACAGTTTTATTCCGCATCTTTCTAGGAATGTGGTCGTCAAGGCGCTTGTAAAGACCGTCGCCTGATCGGCTTGGATTTCGGCCGGAAATCCTATTCTCGCGAACACTAACAAAAGGGCATCAACTATTTCTGTGGAGCTCAAGTCCTTCAACGGAATTGCTTCGGGAAATTTTGTGGCGGGACATAGCATAGTAAGCAAGTACGTATAGCCTGATTTCGTTTTAGGCAAAGGGCCTACTGTGTCTATTACAAGCCGGCGGAAAGGTTCCGAGATCAATGGAACAATTTTCAGTGGAGCCTTCCATGTCTCTCCCGGCTTGCCCACGCACTGGCACGCATCGCATGATTTTACGTAGCGTTCTACATCTTTGAAACAACCCGGCCAATAATATTCCATTAATAGGCGCTCCTTTGTTTTATTGATTCCCAGATGTCCTGCCCAGCCATTTCCGTGGCAGAGACTCAGAATGTCCGCTCTGTATTTTTCGGGCACGACCAGCTGATCAAATGTTTTGCCTTTTCTGTCCTGGTAGTGTCGGTATAGTAAGCCTCCCTTCTCATGCATCGTTATGTGTGGTCTCGCGATGCCTTCTTTAGCTGTAAGGTGCAGTCTTTCCAAAGTGGGATCCTGCTTCTGTTCTTTTGTTAGGGACTCCCTGTTCACCTGCAGAAGGCGATCAAAACTACGCGATGTTGGAGATAAAACGGATCCTTCAGCGTTTTCTGATTCCTCTACCGACTTAGTGGTTGAAGTCCCTCGTCGCTCATTTGCTCGGTCAGCTGTCTGGCTTTCATTCCTCGTTGGTTCACTTCCCTCCTCATTTGATTGCAACGATATGCTGGCTGGTGCGTCTCTGGCTACCTGAGGTTCGGGAATCTGACTTAGTTGAGATGCGAGCTGACGAGTTTTCGATCTTGTCAAAGCTTGTATCACCCCGCTTCCGAGTTTCTGGCCTCTCTCGCGTAGCAATTGGTCTGATCGATTCGAGAAGAGGTAAGGATATTGAAGTGGCACGGCCTTCGAAACTGCGGCCTCAGTGATTACCTCTCCAAACTGTCCACAAATTATCACACTAGCTATGGGAAGGCATACACTGTGTTCTTCTACTGCCTGTTTTATCCACGAGACTTCTCCCGTAAAATCATCCACTGACACGTAAGACGGGTGGACAACGTCCATCGTCGCGGCGCTATCCCGAAGCACCCTGCACGGTTTCCCGTTAACGTGCAGCTCGTGCAGGCATGGCTTAAGGAGCTCTAGATTCTCGTCGTTATCCTCGACGCACGAGAACACCAAACGTTGCTTTGTACACTTGGCTGCAAAGTGCCCGACACCATTGCAGTTGTAGCAACGAAATGGCCTACTAGCCTCAAACTCTTTTTTCGTCGGCTTTGTTTGCTCCCTGTCTCTTCGCCTGTTCTTCACGCATTTCTGGCGCTACCTTCGTTGCCTCTGATTGCTCCGAACTTCTAGCACTTCGCGTCTTTCTGCTAGGCCCCTTATCTCGCATCGCGTTTCGAGCGTGTGACGCACCCTCTTCAGTGCTCAACCTTCTGCGCGAAACGTACTCCTCTGCTACCTCAGCGGCCCTTTCAACTGTGTCGACTTTTTCCTGTCTTGAACCCACAGTTTCACCACTTGGGGAATGCTTCAGTAAAATTGCTCAAGGCAAAAACACTCAATGATTTTGTCTCGGCTTTCATAAACCTCGGCTCCTTTTAGCCACTCTACCAGATTCGTCTTTAGTCCATACGCGAAATCCGGATAGCCCTCGCTATCGTTTTTCATTGCGTTCCTGAAGCGCTGTCGGAAAGCTTCGGCTGACAGCCGGTACCTTTTTAGCAGGCTGGCTTTGACTTTTTCGTAGTCAGCTGCGTCTTGTGTGCTAAGTCTCGCTATGACTTCAGCTACTTCACATGGCAAGAGTGTCAGAAGCCGTTGCGGCCATGTACTGCGAGCAAAGTTCTCCCTTTCGCAAGTTCTCTCAAAGTTTCCCAGGTACAATCCTATGTCCCTTCCACTTTCATAGGGCTGCATGAATCTGTTCATTCTATACGATTGTACATCGCTTGCTCTTTCAGGAGACCCGGCTCTCGTACTGTCGCCTTTTTTTCAATTTTCGCTTTCAAGCTGCAATCGCTTTAGATTTCTTTCTTCTTTTTCAGCTTCCCACTTTTGCCGTTCTTTCTCTTTTTCCCATTCCGCTTCCTTTTTTCTTTTTTCTTCCTGTACCAAATTCCACGTATCTACCAGCTGATCGTCATCTACGTGCTTTTCAATTGTCTTGCATATTTCAAGTTTTGTAATTTTGCCCTGTACTTCTATTGACAGTTCCTCGCATAACAACAGCAAGTCCGACTTTGACAATTTCATAAGGTCCATGACAATGCCTTCTCCGCTTTGGCAATGCTATCTTCAAAATGTCGTGAGATTACCCTTTCTCAATTGACATACACTTCCCAGTGATTCTAGATTATTCTCTCAAAATCTGAAGCCTGGCGAATCCTATAGCAAAATGCCGAAACGCTTACCGGTTGAGAAATCACGATGTCGCACGGTCCATCCCAGCTGCTGCCAACCAGTTGTTGGGGACGAGGGGACCTTGAGTGAGCTGACTCTTTCAGCGCCGCAGGTCCCTTCTTCGAATGACGTTGTCGGACTTGGTTATGAAGGAAACTGTACAGGGGGTTTATTTTACATTATTTACAAGATTTTGGAACCCATTTGAGGGTGATGAAGGAAGGTCGGAGGATCTGAGAAGATCTGAGGATGATCGAGGATTCCTTTCTCACAGCACTCGTCGTCCGGTTTAAAAAGGGTCCGGTCCCTAGGATTCCCCAGTTTCGAGGAAGTCTTCGCCAGGTTGGGCGTGGCCTAACTTGCGTTGTCGTACACACACACACACACACACACACACACACACACACACACACACACACACACACACACACACACACACACACACACACACACACACACACACACACACACACACACACACACACACACACACACACACACACCACTTCACATAGGGACACGTCCCCGTCACATGCCTCGCCGGAGAAAGAGGGTGCCGCTGGACAATCGCCCCCACCAGAGAGAGCGTTGTCTTCGCGTCCGAACGACAGTTCTCACGCTCCAGCCGGACACGTCTTCCGGGAAGTCCGAATGGGCGAGGCGCCGGCGAGCAGGCACAGTTGAAGGGGTGAGTCACCCCCTGCTCGGTTCTGGCGGTCGCTAACTGCCTCCGTGCCGCACGGTCGATCTTCCGGGAACAATGTTGTTTTCAAACGGCAGTGGAATCCTCCGTCTCGAATCCAAATAAACCACGCGAGGACCGGCCGTGGGAACCAAAATGCCTATCGCCGTGCAGGGACACCGGCTGCAGGTGTCCTGGCCGAATACGCAGCTGAATCAGACCACCGGCTGTCGCCAGAAACCTTACAGTATGTTCCACGTCCTCGCACTAATTACGGATTTCAGACACTAAATTACGCCTTACCTACTTTGCCTAATCAATTTCGCCTACCCAGCTCTTCCGTTAGTTTACCTTCGAACCAACAGATGAAAACTTTATTTTTATAATTTTTGCTAGCCTTGCCTTTGCGATGCCTTGATTGCTCTTTGTGTTAGAATGTGTTTGCTTTGAAATGCCTTTTCTTTTTGTATGTGATGTAAGATATATTATGTTGATTGCTTTTCCGGTTGCGGATAAACCGTACGTTCTTATTTTTTTCGATTTCTTTTTTGTTATGTTCAAACTGTGAACTAAGTGCTTTGTATGTTTGTATGTATGCTTTATATGCTTTCATTATCCCTGCCGCCGATGTAGTTTAGGGGAAGGGAACGTTGTCAAGCCGCAGTATTGCGGCTTTTTTTCCCTACTCCTCAGCCGTGTGATTTTCTTTACATGTCTGGAATAAAGTTGACTTGACTTGACTTAATATGAACACCAGTGAGAACGACAAATTGAGACGGTTAAGCTCAGCCTTCATGGAGTGGCGCAATGGCGTAGAGGTGGAGCATCCCCTCGTGTGCAAAGGCATTTGATATGCGCAAAAGCCGTTAATTTGTCAAATTTCAAAACTATATCTACGGATACAATCCACTTTTAAAAACGCAGCAAGGAAGAATAAATATCTTCGTTGCTGTCAAAGCAGCCTGTATCGGGAGGTTTATTTTTCTTGATTCGGCAGGTGTGGCTCTTGCAAGCTCTAACTCATGCTAAACTGTTGCTTCTTGTACTAAGCATAACAGCAGTGTCGGCCAAAATCTATAGTCAACAAGCGGGGGAAAAGTACGCACAAACAAAACGCTATACGAGGCTAAAGCAAAGCCTTCCCTTCCTCTGTCTTGATAATAAAAAGTTATCTTTACTGAACACACGATGATTATTTACCGTCACTTCGGCGGACTAGGGGGTTGACTATACTCAAATGAAGCACGAACGAATTTTGGTTTTATATAGGGCCTTCTTTACTGGCACATGTCGCTCTAATACCCCAGATGCAATCGTAGCCGTCATAACTATGTACTCGGACTGATTCTCTTCGACGAACAGACCTCCCGAGGTGCACATTAGAGACCAAAATCGCTTTATCTCTATATATCATGCGTGTGTCGCAAACTGGCTAATTGGCACTTAAGGTCGCTGACAATCAATGTTACAAGCAAAAGTATAGCATAGGGAGATGAGAGGCATAAGGCTGCTTTCAAAAGCGTCCTGGGTATGACATTTTCAGACCGGCATGATTGCCTTGGCAAGCCCATGTAGTGTCAAAGTGTCAGGAGTTCTGCACATAGATGGTATGTGTCGTAGAGCATTAGCGTTTGGAGAATGGAAATTTGTAACGCATGCCCACTATGCGGAGAACACCTCACACAGTTTCGCACTACACGGGCTTGTGAAAGCATGCAGGCTACCCCGAAATTGACATTCACTAAACTTGAGCTGTGGGAGGCCGCGCTGTCCAGCTCACTTCTAGAGGACCAAAGACAGCTTGTTAACCAGGCACAGCAAAGAGCTGAGGCCCCTCCAAGTTTCGGTGCGGAGGCGCGGAGCTTTTTATTGAATAAAATGTTTAACACTACACCACCTTCTCTGAATATAGTAAAAAAAAATCGTGCGCACGCAGAACAGGCAGGAATAGATGGAGTAGGGCAATCTTAAGTCAATAATAGCCCTCCGTACTTCGAGAACTATGGTGCAAACGAACACGTTCACCAGAGAACGCACAGAAGTAGCCTCAAGTGCCACAAATTGCGAAAAAAGCACATATCCTGTGAAAAGGAATTAGTGCAGATGATATTACTGGAGATGCGTATCCACTCATTGGATGAATCGCTTAAGATTAAGTGAAAATGCAGAGGAGGGATGTACCGTCATAAAAATAGTCTCTTATTCGACAGACTCACAGTAATTCTCCTTGAAAGGTATAGCAAAGAAATACAATAGGAATTTCTGCGTTGTGTGAGTAGTTATGGCTGCTGGCTCGGAAGACGCTGGTTCGATCTCGACCGCCCGAAATGGGCTATGGAGGCCCGTGCACAGTGCAATGTAAGGCACGTTAAAAACACATTCTCCGAAACCTTGTACTATAGCGTCCCTCGTAGACTATTCCACTCTAGTCATGACTCGAAGTACGTTACTGCAATAAATACACAGACACAAGGAAAAAAAAACGTGTGTGTGTCTCTTTACCGCAGTCACTATCATTCACAATCTAACCTATCTTGATGCTTTACTGAGCGTCTTGGGTGTTAAACCACATAAACCCATTCCAATGAGAAACGCTAAAGGGAGACTTCTAAGAGAGTTCTTAACAAAATCATCTAGAAATATACTCCTTCCTTTCACTTTCCAATATGTTGTGACGGTGCTCTCAAAATCTGCGAGGTGTATACCTTCATGGCAGGGAAATTTATTGAGACAATAAAGAGATTTTTGCCGCTTCATGAAAGAGCGGATGTTAGTATCACCAGTTCGAATTCCCGCTCTAAATTATTTCTTGTCTTGTCGCCATGTAATAGTGTAGTGTACTTGCTGCTATTTCTTCTCTTACCTGGAAGGTCATTCAGCACTCTTCGTATTCTGTAGTACTCTCACAGTTTCGAGAATGCTTCCTAGTTTAACGCCGTCGCTTAGTTTGCCCTTTTCCTCAATGTTTCGCCTCGTTACTTCTCTTCCTTTCGACCAGTTCAAAACAACCGAATTATCCAGAGGAGAAGAAAGCACAAAATTCTCCGCAGCCAAAGCAGCAGGCTTTGAATCCCAAGGCCTGCCGAACTTTAAGAAGCAAATCTGCTTTGACTCGGGCAACCATCAGAATAAGGCCCAAAAAACGACGGCGTGAAATGAAGACACAGTTGCTGGGGAATAAAATTACGGCGAAGCCTGCTGACTATGAAGTTCCAGCGAAGTGTGTAGACAAAACTCCGACGAAACTTGTGGATACGGAACCTGCAGAAGGCATGCCAAGAAGGTCGGCACGTTTTCGGAAACCAGTAGTGCGTTTCGATCCAAGTTCTTACAAGTGAACTACGTTTGCGTTGAAGCCGCCTGAATGTGCTGAATAATGTTCTGACTGTATCTCATTTGTCTATCTGTATCAATTTTTCTTTGTTTTATGTCGTTTGATGAAAGAATAAAATGCAAAGTGCAGCGCGGTTCCTTGCTTACAATATTGAGTTTAGAAAATCCATACTTTCATATCAAGGCAATGAATACTGGCTTAGGTATGGACTATGGATGGCCTTCGGACTGCCTGCATTGTTGTCCCAAGTAGAATATGATAGTTAGCCGGCATTGCTACTTGTTGCGTAGAGCTCACAAATAGAAACCAAAGTTATGCACCTGAGTCTTTTCGCTGCTGGCTCTCTCAATACTTATAACTTAGAAGATGCGAAAAGTTGCGCTATGAGGACATAGGCTGGAAAGACAACGTTTGCTAAACGTGCGCCTATGCCCTTGCTATTCTGCAACGGCTCGGATGCCTGCAGAATGAATGAGATAAGCTAATCAAGTTTCACTGGAACCTAACCCATTTTCAAGTAGATTTATTTATTTATTTATTTATTTATTTATTTATTTATTTATTTATTCATTCATTCATTGAGGGTACCTACAGCGCCCTGAGGGGCATTATTGTAGGGGTGTTAACTACATTAACGGTGAGCATAGAAAAAAATAAAATGCAGCAAAATAGAACAAAAGAAGTAACATAAAAATGTTAAGAACTTCCAATAAAGACACCAGCATTCTAAATACGCCTCGGACACAGCACCAACATATAGTAGAGTGGGCCATAAAAAGAATTAAAAATAATATTGCCCAACACACGCACGCACGCACACACACGCACGCACGCACGATCGCGCACACACACACACACACACGCACGCACGCACGCGCGCGCACGCGCACACGCACACGCAGCAAATATCGGCTTATTAGTTTTTCAACACCGGCCTGGAAATTTCCACTGGCAAATATTTCATTAGTCAGGAGGCTCCAGTCATTTATTCCTTTGGGAAAAAAGAATATTGGGGTGTATTAGTATGGCAGTAGTACCCTTCAATTTTAATCGTATTGTCCCTTCTACTCGGAACATAGCGAGGCTTCCTCAAATAGACACTTTTATTAATTCCTGCTTTAATATTGTAGATATCATGCAAAAACTTTATTATCAATATTTTACTTAGTTGGATAATTTCTAACCAAGAGCTTCCAGTAGTTGAGAGCTTCTAACGGTAAAATAATAATTCCCAGTTGCGAACCTTGCTGGCTGCTTCTGAACTCGCTCTAGCTTGTGTTTTAAAATATTTGTGAACGGATCCGAACCTGCGTATCCATATTCGAGAATTTGTCTGGCATTCGTAGTGTACAATTTTTTTTTTAGGCAAGGAGTTGGATGCTTATACTTTCTTTGAATAATTTTGAGAACGCGGGAAGCTTTGAGTTATCGTGCCGACGTGTGCGGTTTCATCCAGCTGTGCGGTAAACGTGATACCGCGATACTTTACGCTGTCCATTGTCTCTACAATGGTTTGATTTAGATTATAGTTGCCCCATAACTTCTTTTTTTTTTTGCAGCGATAGCTACATTAGGAAAGCATTTCGAGCCTTCAGCGTGGCTGCGCCGCCACGCTGTCACATGGTTGGTAAGGGCCGTTGTACCACCGTTTAGGAGCGCCTTCCGCCAGGTCCTCTTCGCGAGCGGGCCTGGCGGATCCGCCTCGTCCGGCGAACGGATGGAAAGTTGGTCAACTTCAACTTTCTGGCGGACGAGCGTATCCGGCCAGCGACCGGATTGCAGCTATTGGCTGCTTTTGCCGTGACGTCAGTGACGTCTCGAGCCCCTCCGCCTCGGTTCTGCCCTGCCGGGGCAAGATGGCCGTCCGTAAACTGAACTGGGGAGCGCGGCCTGGGCAGTGGCAGCGATGTCGCGAAGCATATTGGCCACATCTTGATATTACCAGTGTTCAGAGCGACTGCAAACTTCGCCTCGTTCAGTAGTGGCGAGCGACAGCTCCACTAGTTGAATTCTGTAATCTACGTTGACGGAGTTGACAGAGCGCCGCTTCAAACCGATGCAAGACCTGTGCAGTGGCGGTGTCACGAAGTGTTTATTTCGAGCTGTTTGTGGTTGTTGTAAGCATTTGTAATTGCTGCGAGGATCATCACGGACAGCGGCGAGTCACGGTGCATTTCTTGTGCGTGCATGAGATGCATAGCACAGTGACAAGTGTCCGCGTAGTGAACGTGATTACGATCGGAGCGAGTGCTTTTACGTCAAGGCAGCGAAATGTGTGCCCGCGAAAGCTCACGACGGACGCCGTGCTTTCCGAATGCTGAAATGATCGTGGCGTTACGCAGCTAGTCGCATTCGTTGGGATGGTTTCAGTGATCGCTACCACACGACGTTATTTCTGCTACGTATCCATTACCATTTTGATCGCAATTCGTGCGGCCACTGTGCTCGAGTACTGCCGTGTGTGCGACGTGACACGATCTTGGCTGCACGGCCGTCGGACTGTTTTCCGCGGCGACAAAAGCAACGCTGCCATCGTTTTGCGTCTTGGTGCTCCATTCAATACATTTTGTGATTATGGGTGCCCGGGTTACGAGTGGCCGGCGGCACTGTGTGACTTGTGTGAAAACATGGGTGTGCAGTGCAGATGTATCTTCGGGGGCGTCATTTCTTTTTATTTCCTGCCGGCTGTGCAGATATTTGTCTGAAATAAATATTTGCGCGATGAATGGGTGACTGAACACTTCCTCTAGCCATTTCGGTTTAGGTTGTGACAACATGGTATCACGCGATTACGAACAAGAATCATTGCCGCATTTAAATAACGGCTAGTTCACAGTGTAGAATCTCTAATATGTGTTAGCTGATGAGTCTACTTTTCAATGAGCATTCGATTCTGCTATGCAAAAAAAATAACTGTGGCAACAACTTATGGGGCAAAACTGTCCACAGAACAAGTTGGGCATAGCGAGTCTTGAATAAATAAATATATATATATATATATATATATATATATATATATATATATATATATATATATATATATATATATATATATATATATATATATATATATATATACAGTAAGAAAATTTTTCTCATTGCTTTTTTTATCTTTTTGCTTTGACAAATTCTTGGCAATGTGTAGTTGAAGTGGGATCTTGGTTTCCACTGTAATCAGAAAAATTCGGTGACATTGAAGCGCCTCATGAACCGTGACACTGTTTGTTGTTGATTTTGCTCACGGTCCCTTTCGATCAGGAGATCAGCGGTACGAAAGTGGATGTGTGCACAATGCTATTGTTGCAGAGCAGCTCGTGAACTTTGCTTTGCTGGTGTTAAGTGGTTATTCAGCAGCACTCCCTGGCACAGCCGCACCAGTTTGTTTAACAACACAATTTCGAAGCCTTGAGAAGGTGATGTCAGAATGCACATGCACCCTGTTACCTTCATTTGCCTGTGACTGCTTGCTACGGACATGATTACTTGCCTGCTGAGTGACGGCGATGGCGAGCACCATCAGCTATCTATCGACAGTGTAGAACGCTTCCCAGATTTCCTTAATCCTCCTTACATTTTACACTAACAAAAATTTATTTGCTGACATATAGACGCATATTTGCACCTTCCCCAGTGATCGGCTAGGTTTTCTGGCCCACTTATCCTTTCACATTTGTGTGGTCATGACAGTACCATTCCTGCACAGATTCAAAGCTACAATAACAAGGCTTATTTCAGTTCTTTGAAATGTGCTAAGCATTGTTGCATGGTGCTTGGTTCTGCAATACCGATGTTGCCCTGTTTCTGAGAGTCCTGTAGTATCAATGGAACCGCTGACCTGCCAAGGCAAAGACCACATTTAATTTGAACTCATTCCTTTACTTGAATGAAATGGCTGTTGCTGCTTGCATTAGCAGATTCCCTGCTTTGCACCGGTGCCTAGTTCTGTTCTTGCCCGCTGTGCATGCCTGAATCAGGAGTGTTGCATTTTTCTTTTCTTCTGCGGTGTACTCAGTATAAAAACTGCTAACCTAGCATTTCGGGCTGCGGGTAGGCATGTGTGAGGTTATAATATAAGCAAGCGATTCTGTTGTTTTAATTTTAAGCAGGTTATTTCATTTTGTGCAATGAGGAATCCAAGCCAGGATGTGAGTCGCCGAGCCCTGAAAGGGATTTTTACACTAGAAAGAGAAGCTATTTGGCAACAAGAAAGTGTGTGAGCTGGTTAGAAGTCAGTGTGCCTGGCAGTCCACGGGTTAGCATAACAGTCTGTGCAGACAGTGGGGCAAGCATTGTGATGGCAATTCCAGTGTGCAAGAAAGGTATATGATTCAGGCAGCGTTCGATTTATCTGCTCAAATCCAAAGTTTTAAGTCTTTCCCCTCTGCACAATAATGGGACAAGAACACATGCGACAACGGGCCTTACGCATTTTCACTCTGTCCACTATGATCAGCAAGTTTCTATGTTAGCAAAGCGTAAGTGCATTGGAAAAAGTTTTTTCCCCAGAAACACTGCTAAAAGTTTGAGTCCATATTAAAAAGGACTGCACTAATGAGGAATGGCTGTATATGTTAAAGTATGGTAATTTTTTTTTACTTCTGATGATGACACAAGCAATTAATCTGTGTTATTTTGAATATGAGACTAAAGAGTTAGATTTATCTTGCAACTTATGAAGATTATTAGAAGGATGTGTTGTATGGCACAGCAGTTTGTTGGTTGAAGAATAGCGATTGGCTTTACCTGACACCACTTAAAACACCACTTAAATGAGCCCTGTAGAGCTGCTAAAGGTATGTTAGGAACAAAGTCGACGGAAAACAGCACCACTGCACATAGTAGCAATTCTTGCTCTGTTGTCTTCGTTCCTTAGCGCAGCTTCAACATGCAAACTTACTGCCGGTTCACCCGACAGTACACCCGTACCAAGTTTTGTGAAATTTGTTGCAAACATCAACAGGACAGGAAGCACGGTGTACGCATATCTAGTGCATACTGTGCAGATAGCTTCCTGCCTCATCATAGCTTGGCCCCTCTATATTTCTTACCCATCATTACCCAGCACCTATGGCCCTATTTATGCCATTGTCATGTGCTACAAATCACCAAGCACATTTTGTACTCTTGCCCTGCTAGATTGTTTTGGCCCATTAAGTTGTTTCATCCAAATTGGCAAGCTTTTAGAAAACCTTCCTGCAATAGCCAACTTGCTCTTGTTCTTCACGACATGCACCTTGACTGCAATATCCCCTTCGATGCTTTTCTTCTTGGCTTTGAAAAAGCATGTGATTCCCTTATTTATGTGTGGCTTTCTTTGTCGTGCTTTAACTTGTATCCAATAGCTCTAAACTGGATCCAAGCCAGCCGTCGGCAGATTTCCCTTGCCAATCCGCCTTTTTCATGTTCCTGTGCTGCCACCTCGCGTACAGCGCTGGAAGCTCATTGGAAGGGTACTGTGCGCCCAACCCGGCCGGAGTGAGTGCCGCTGCGGAGCACGTTTTGTAGGAATCTGTCAACGATTACGTGTCCTGGGCAGCACCTGGTGCCTGGAGGATTTCTAGGATTGACTGGTGGCTGTGTGCGAAGTCAGAGGCCAGCTGCTGAGCCCACCGAAGATTAAATTCTTCAGTATCTCAGATCATGCGGCATGCGATGCGATCGCCAGCTGAGCAAGGGCCGCCGCTTCGAAGATGAAGGCTACATTCAGAACATAATGTTCAATGAAATATCCACGATCAGTGAGAATGGCGTTTTCCGCTGTATATGCCTGCCATCCATGAAAGGTGGATTCTACATCGTGCACGCCGTAGCACAGAAAACGACTGGGGACAACAGTTTTCACAATCCCGCCGCGGTGGCTGAGTGGTTACGGCGCTCGGCTGCTGGCCCGAAAGACGCGGGTTCGATCCCGGCCGCGGCGGCAGAATTTCGATGGAAGCAAAATTCTAGAGGCCCGTGTACTGTGCGATGTCAGTGCACATTAAAGAACTCCAGGTGGTCGAAATTTCCGGAGCCCTTCACTACGGCGTCCCTCATAGCCTGAGTCGCTTTGGGACGTTAAACCCCACTCAACCAACCCAAACCAAGTTTTCACAAGCAATCGTTGTGCTCAAGCGCTTCCGAATAGCTAAACGAGCGATAAAAGCACAAGCGTACTCGCAACATGGCAGCTCTGCTAGCATTTTACTTTATTTTCCCACAGCACACCGCTGCACAGGTTAAACAAGCATGCGCGTCCTTAAAGACGTCCATGCGCGTCCATTTCGACGAAACCACGCAGAACTTTTCTTCGTGGATATGATGCGTACACACGCAAAACGCACCTTCTGCTTCTTCTGCCTCTTAATACATGACACATACCCACATGGGGGTATTGGCCAAGATGTAGTGGCATAAACAAGGAAATTTCCTTAGGAGATTACGACAAAATTGTAGCACCATGCATGAATGCTCTCGCAGCTTCTTTTTCGTTGTCCGCTCCATCGCGCGTTGAAAGCGGCTCACAGCACTTGCCCATTTGGCCTTCTTGCTTGAGAAAGCAAAAAGCATGGGAAAGAAGTCTGGGTGCCGCGGTGATATTCGAGGCCTTCCTGCCCATCAGTAAAACATTTTGTGATGGACTGCACACGCATTTAACCACAGTACCTCGTCCGCACCTGTCACAAAGTGATTCCCGCTCAGTCTTGACGGTGCCCAATGGCGGCCACGATCGTCGAGCCGGCGAACGGCTTTTATCCGCGCTTCGCGTCGAAGGCGGTCCCGGGAAGCGTTCGGAAAGCGAAAAAATCCAAGTTTGCTTCCATATTGGGAAATGCAGCCGTATGCAACACATGTCGTAGGCATTGGCAAATGCGTCGCACTGAACGCCCGACGGCTGCAGCAACGCACCCCGCGTAAGAAGCCGGTTTGTTCACACTTCCACGGCCGGTCTCGAGTGGCGCGTGACCCTTCCAATATGTTTCGCGACACCGCCGCCAGGGGATGGGCGCATGCGCAGTCGCGTCGTGAAAAAGGCGGATTCTTAAGCATCCTGCCTTTTCCTGCAGTCTTGGATGTCCCCCAAGACATTGCCCTTGAGCCTCAGCCTTTTACTACCTACATTATGGCTTTCCCTTCAATGTTTTGTTACATGCCTTCACTGATGGCTATATTAAGGGGTCTGCCATCTTGCAATAAATAACCATGTTTTAGTTCTCCAAAACAACATTTTGCATGCTCTAGAATGGCCTGTTTGCTAATGCTACTACGAATGTGCTCATATTTTTTTTATTGTCAGCAAAACTATATTTTGCCTACTTATAAGGCCTTACCGAGAAAAGTATATTCACTGGGTACTGGTTGAAATACTCAGCCATTCACATGGCTCGCATGATCTCACCTCATAATGCTTGTACGCCCTCCCACAGCCTAGGATATTTACACCGTAACGTGTACATAGCATTGCCGTCTTCCAAGTTACTTGCGTTCAGATCCTCTGTGTGGCATCACCTTGGGCGTTCTAATGGTGCATGGCACAAACCGAACTTAACTAAAATCCTAGAATGAGTTAGGACCTGAGCCCTTGTTTTATTTTCTCAGACTATTGTTGAAGCTTCAGTTTCGCAGCACCAAAGGTGAATCTTCAAATTTCTTCATGTCGTGCAGAAACTGCAGGGTTTTTTTTAACTCTTTACCGTCACATAACCAACTAATCTGTTCTGACTCATGTTTCCTTCTGCACTAGCCGCACTAGTACTGTTGTGCCTAGTTAGCTCATGCCACTGCGTTTCAAGATTGATTTTTCTTTTTGCCACTAAAGGCTGGAATGGCCTTCCACCTCACAAGGCTTACTAACCTCTTGTCCCTTGAGCTAGTCACTGCAGAAATGCACGCAATAAATGATGATGCTCGTCCACTAATTAAAGTAATTCCCTCAAGGCAGAGAATATTTGTAATAAGCGAGTAATCACTCACTGACATCCACCAAAGTTCAGCCATAAGGCCACAAAGAAGAGCTACAAAGCTTTCCTTTGTAGCCGTGTGGCTGTGCTTGGATGCTAATGGTTGATTACTTCTACACAAAGCTGACCACTCAAGTATTGTCATTTAGAACTGTTTAGGTATATTAATTGTTAAAATAAATTGTTCTAATGAAGTGCTTAGTCGCTTGCTCAGCTCGGCAAGCCAATGCAATGTTCTCTTACGCGTAAGAACTTTCCCCACAATCTATTTCAAGTAATATTGGGGCACATTTACACAATAGTTTTGTCGGACGGCATACATTTGCATATACGCTAACTTACACACTGTGCACAAGCTAAGTCTAACCAAGTGAACCTGTGCACTCAAAAGCTAAGCATGCATTATTGTGCCTATCTGTGTCAGATTTTTGAACCTGTGCACTCAAAAGCTAAGCATGCATTATTGTGCCTATCTGTGTCAGATTTTTCTTGGTTTCTCTCTCTTATCGTCTCTTCTGCTAAGCAACACACCGCCTTCATAACATGGCTCAGTGAGAATGCTACGAATGCAAGTTTATGCATGTGACTTTTATATATTCAGGATAGTGTTAACAGGGCTGTTGGTTCATCTTGAACACAAAAGCCGTCAACTTAAATTTTCAGCAAAGAGACACCAATAAAGACCAAAGTCATCACTGCTTTTCCGTTCTTTTTTGTCTTTCTTCGGCCTAACTTCAAATTAGTCTTTTCCAAGTTTCTGATGCATATCCATGCCTCAATTAATTTCTTTCTTTGAAAACCAGACTGGCAGTGAAATAGGTATATTTTGCTGAAAATGTTGATAGTCGGCAACTAATAGCACACTCGAATATGCAAGACATGTTGAGTGGTATAAACATCAGTTAACAGTAAGCAATGCTCACTTTTGCTAGCTATATTGTGAACTGGTCACCTTTACATTCAATCAGTCTACATTTTACTAATGAGTGAAAATAAACTCTTAAACATTGCTTTAAATTTGTATCAGAGAACGTACACTTATATGCCTGTCACATACTTAAATGGCTCAATTTCTATTTCATTTTATTGTGCAACATCATAGACCTCATACTGGAAATCCAAGTTTACAAATTCTGCTTGAGTTGTTGGTGTTTGCTCGAGATAAGCAGATTATAGGGTCATTGTATCCTGTTTCCCTGACTGTACAAAGTATTCTTTCCCAGCCTAAGCCAGGAGCCATTGCAGTGTAAACCCTCCAAATTGGTTCTTGTATTTCCTCTACCTGTAATCCACTTTACTGGCTCCCACATCTCATTATGTTTATAGTAATAGAAATACATGTGTAGACTTTTATGCAGTACAAAGACACCCACATTGTTTTCCACTCACAGCGACATTTCAGAATGCTTTGGAGTTGCACAGAGTATATGCCAGCTTATTTTGTACATGACAACAATGACATGGCCTTCAGCAGAACTTCCCATACTTGTTTTCAATGCTGTAGTCTGACTTGTGCAACGGCAATATCAGCTCATGAAGATATGCTTAAGGACTACCTGATGGCCCGCTGTCTCTGTGGAGAACAAAGCGCCTTGCACTACAGCCAAGTGATGCATGTCTAAGCCCTTTGCAGCCACACAGTGCTATTTCTATTTTGGCTTTAATAATGGACTGAAAAACAACAAAAATAAGTCACTATCGTTACATTGTCACTGTTCTGTAAAATGTAGAACTGCTTTAATTAGAACTGATTTTACCTGTTCCAAACAGCTGGAAAAGTCATAATTTCTCATGTGCATTTGTGTTTGACAGCAGTGTGCTAAAATGTTTAGTTTTAATGCATACTCAATTCAGGCACACACACACACACAACTTATATATTGAATAGATAATCAAGTCTTTTGCATTAGCAGTCAGCTGGCTGTAGGTAGTTGGGAGGGGAGGTTGTTTACATATTAAAATGACAACTGTGCAAAAGACAGGCCAACAGTCGGCCGATTGGGTTTGCCAAAACCATGCCATCGTGATGTCTGGCTCTATGTCACGCTGCGCCGACGAAAACAGTCGGTCGACTGTCGGCGTCGGCGCCACGTCTCCCACAAGACGGCAGCTGGCCGATGGTTCGCCAATTCCCATGTCACAGTAGCGAGACAACGCGCGAGACCTCCCGCCGACTTGGCCCTTTCTCGTTCTCACTCTTCTTTTGTCATTTCCTGCTATGCGAAATTCATGGGCCGGGACGCTTCATTTTTAACTCTTTTAAATAAATCCCACCATAGTAAAACAAACTCTTAACACTCGTGATTATGAACCTAGGCTGAGGGCAGCCCAGTACTGAGCGGCACTTATTTCTGGGTCAGAAAGGCATGGCTCGAAAAATAAATCCAGTCGCTCGCGGGTAAACAAGACGGGAGAGATTATTTAAAGCTAAAATAATAAAAAGGAAAAATTTCCCCACCACGCGCATTCGAACTAGGAACCTCTGGAATGCGAAGCTACTGCTATACCCATGACGCCATGGAGAACATAACATTTCGTTGTTTTCAGAGGTGCTGCACTCAGCAGTGGTACACTCGCGACAGAAGTAAGAAGCAGGCGACCCATGTGCGAAAACTCGACAGGCGCGCTGCACCGGTCGCTGCTTGCGAATTGCAACCCCACTGCAACCAGGGACACACAGAGCAGCAAGCATCGCTGCGCCGCTCGACTCAAGCAGTCGAGCTCAATGCGTACGCTTTGCCACTCGCAGCGGTCTGATTACTGCTTGGCTTGGTGTTGAAGTTCGCACCATAAAAGACAAAATAGCCATATTATCAGAAAGACCGCCTGCTATTCACGAGCAGCGACAAAGCATGCTTGCGCTAGTAGCGAGATTTCGGCAACGGCACCGCCTGCGGTCGCGCCAGGCGACGAACTGCGCTGCTGCCTGTCGCAGCACACGCCGCTTCGCAAGTAGCTTGCGCTATAATATCTCTTAATATCGCTTTGGTGTTAACAGTATAATCGCACCATAAACTAAATTTATGGTCAATTTCCGCGACACCTTCGGCTGCGGAGCCAGCGCACCGCTGCGGGCGACAGACGAGCCGGACCGCAACGGCGGGCCAGCGGCAGCTTGCGAGGTGATTCTGGCGAGAAATTTTGCTCGTATCAGAGTTGTTGCTTTTACCAGCAACTCGGTGTTGATCAACGATCCCCAGAAATGACACATTTGGCACATTTCTCTGTCTCAGCGTTTACTGCTTACGTCAAAAACAATCTTAAGCTGATTTTTATTGCGGCGGCGGACGGGATCCAGGCTGGCCTGCCGGCGAGCAGGCTCGGTTTACTTCACGTTCGCACCAAAAAAGACAAAATAGCCATGCTAACAGAAAGGCCGCCTGCTATATTCGAGCAACGACAGCATGCCTGCGCAACAGCCGCGCTTTCGTCAACGACGCCACCTGCGGGAGCGCCAGTGCGACGAACTGCGCTGCTTCCCGGCTGCCGTGCTCATCTCTAAGCCAAGCTGGTTTCGCATCGATGCCGCAGCTCAGGGCGCTTTGGAATTAGCCAGCGCCGTAATAAAGAAACTTCTCTAGTCACCCCTTTACTGCCAACCTGTCCCATAACAAAATAAAGTTGTGCTCGATTTCCTCGACGCCTTCAGCACCGGATCTAGCAGACATCAGGCGAGCCGCACGAAGCAGCAGCAGGCGGCCTAAATTTGCTTGTATCGTAGTTATCACTTCAAGCAGCACCTTGGCATTGGCCAACGATCCTCAGTAATGATACTTTTTTGGACATTCATCTATCCCAGAGCTTGTTATGAACGTAAACAAACAGCACTATAGCGGAATCGTGTTCGTGTCTGGTGTATGTTTTAGCTCGGCGACCGATCTCGCGTCGACACGCTCGGTCGGCAAACTGGGTTTGTCGGCGTCGCGGGCGTCAAAGCATACCACACTACGAAGACATCTGGTCGTCGGACGCGTTGGTTTCGTTGTCGGCCTAGTGTGACAGCTTGGTCGGCCACAGACACGGTCTGCCGACCCGGTCGGCCGATCATCGGTGTCGTGTCTGCCTCGGCGTCGTGTCGGGCAAGTGTGACAGAACCCTTAGGAAAGGCTGCAAGTGCTATTATTTTTTCTCTGTCAGCAGTGCAAAAGCACTGCAGTGTGCAATTTTGAATAACTGACTAAAATATTAAGTATGTATTCTGAACTGTTTGAAAAATGTGTTTATCCCGGTTATAATTACGGTCGGTTGATAGCAGCCTGTACTGTGGCCTGACCCTAACGAGAATTAGCAATAAGAATCGCGTCGTTGTTCTGAAATCCTGAGGGTAGCCTAACTTTCAGAGGGGACAGCCTTCTCTTATTTTGGCAAATCGTCGACCATTGTGAAAACATCGCGATCGAACGAGGAGGAGTTCGCGATATTTTTCGGTCTCTTGGATATAAATGGTCCACATGTCGTTTCTCACACATATCACAGCCGACCACGATTGTACCTTCGACGAAAATCCTGCGGCAAAAAAATAGCGTTGAAGGAACGGATGTCTCGAGTACGCCGCAATTAATACGGGCTATTTCTACTGGAAGATATCTGCGTTTTTTCTACAAGCATGCATGACTGTACCGCCGCACGCGATTAGACGACAGGCACTGCCGGGCGCGCCAATCGGAAAGCTGGGACCATCCGCCTCGCTCGCAAGCGCCAAAGTGATCGACAACACCTTTCCGCCTCACGTCCGCCTGGCGGCGGAAAACTGGCGGACCGCTCGCGAAGACGACCTGGCGGAAGGCGCTCCGAAACGATCGTACAACGGCCCTAACCAATACCACCTAGATAACTTTACAAGGCCCCCGCATGACCTCCTCGCCAAGCGTCTACGTCACTGCTAAGACATGCAGCGCGCAGCAGGTTGACGTGGCGCCATCTGGGAGAAAACTGACTAAGCGGAAAAATTCTGTTCCCTCGATCGGATTTGGAATTATCCTGGCTTGGCTCGAACTTGGCTATTTTCTTGTTGCTTCAATTAAAACTCAAGAAAGCTCTTTTCTTATTTTTGCCATGCTTATATTAACGAGTTTATAGTTTGAAATATTGCAAAAATAAATGTCGTGTTAAGCCTTGCATCCTTGCTGTCAACTGCGGCTTTAACAATGTTTAATATCAAACTCTACTTGCGCTTGAAAGCTAATGCCAGTCCGCATCCTAAAAGAACGTCTTGCTGGGCAAGTTGGTACATCTTTGGATTACAGGCGCGAAAACAGACAGACCACAAGGTAGATAAACGGGACGGGACGCTCCGTCCCGTTTATCTACCTTGTGGTCTGTCTGTTTTCGCGTCCGCATCCTAAGTTGGTTGGGAACACTGAGACAACCAGTACGCACATGGTCATGGTGCTAGCTGACGTGAATGTGTCGCGTTTTCACGGAAGAGCTCAAGAACTGTGCAAGCTTTTTCATCTGCAGAGGCTTCGTTTGCGTGTTTGAACCTGCGTAGCCTCAGTTCTGAAATGCCTGGCTGCTGCTGCGCCCCAGGCTGCAGATCAAATTATGATGGTGGTCCGAGTGTCCGCGTCTACAAGTTTCCTGCCGACGAGACGCAAAGGGCAGCATGGACAAAGGCTATTTCTCGCGAAGATTTTGTGCCAACCAAGCACACTGTGGTAAGCGTCGCTTTTGGTGCTGTTTTTCAGGATGCCTGGCTTAAACTTTTTGCTTCAGTAAAACTTCTTTTTAGCCTAGTTAGTGCATTTTGAACCAAGGAAAAGGAGCAGCGCAAAAGCATGCAACCACGCAAGAAAGGACAAGACACGAGCGCTGTTTTCGCGTTTTGTGCCGCCTCTTGTCCTTTCTTCTCTTGTGGTTGCATGCTTTTGCGCTGCTCCTTTTCCTTGGTTTTGTGCTTCACACGACATTTTTTATGGCTTGCTTCGGAGAGGGGACTTTTTCTTCACTTTCTTATTACTTCGCTTGCGGAGTTTTATTTCACAGTTATTTCGCTTGCCGAATTTTGTAAGCCTGTCGCCCAAACCTAATGGACTTGTGGTTTTACTTTGTTTTTAGGTGTGTGAAAAACACTTTCAAACGAGTGACTTCGTCAGGTTTGCACGTACACGGACGAGAACACTGGAAACGTTATCGAAGTTCCGCTGCAGCGTGTCCGCCTGAAGCCAGCTGCTGTCCCGAGTGTGCTTCCCGGCTGCCTGAAATATCTCTCTCAGCCACCATCTTCGCGAGAAGCTCCTGCAGAAAAGGTCTGACTCGAGGCAGCGTCACTGCGAAAAGCGATAGAGCTTTCTGTTGCTGCTCAAGAGGAAGAAGATCGCAGGAACAAAATTTGCAGTTTTGGGGAGCTGTGTTCTGCCCTTCCGAAGCGTAAGACTTCTGACTTCTGGACTGTGGCCACTACGCAGGCAAAGGTTTTGTTCCTGGAGCTCTCCCTCGACCAAGCTTCCGCAGAGCGTTCATCAGTGGTGGTTTTAGACGACCTGTCTGTTCAGGTGTTTCTCGGAGGGTCCCGTCTCCACAATCTTGGAGACGAATGTGTGCCGTCACAAATGAAGGATTTAAGGGAGCTTGATAAAGTGCTGCAGTCTGTTGAAAAGCTGCAGAGTTGTGCTAGTGGCAGCGAAAAGAAACACCATCTTCTCGCAACTGTGCTAATGCTCCTGGATGAGGTGAACAAGGATTATGAGCTCCAAGAACATCATGGATGAAACTTACAGGTACTGAAATTTGTGCGAAGCCAAGTCGAGCTTGTTTTGAAAAATGTGCCTCGATATCCACCAGATGTGCTCGTGTTTTCAGGTCTGCTGTATACCATTTCTCCACATGCATACAGGTTCATCAGAAGCTCGCTTAAAATTAAGCTGCCGCACCCAGACACTATTCGACGACTGTGTTCGTCATATCACATGAATCCAGCACTTGAACAGCAAGATCCTTGTTTCTTGAACTATGCTAAAATTGTATTGCAAGCAATGGCCGAGCATGAGCGCACTGTGACATTAATGATGGATGAGATCCATCTTCAAACCTATTTTGAGTACAAAGCAGGCTTCGTTACAGGTGCCGCAGCCAATAGTTCCGATCCGGCTAAAACAGCATATGTGTTCATGCTACAAAGCCTTTTGTCAAGCAACAAGGATGTTGTTCACATTTTTCCAGTCGCACAGATAGATGCAAAAGCACTGCATCTATTTTTGCACAAGCTCATTACTGACCTTGAGTCATTTAGATTTAGGGTACTAGCTGTTGTTTCAGACAACAATGCTATCAATCGGAAAGCCATGACATTTTTTGCTAGCCCCCCAAAAGCCAGTATAGTTTACACACACACCCAGCTGATTCCTCTCGTCCACTGTTTTTCATTTTGGACCCTGTGCACCTTTTGAAGTCAATTAGGAACAATTAGTTAAACCAGAAAAACAGTGGAAAGTGTATATATTACCCTGATCCAAGCAGCAATGACCCAAAGCCACCTATTCTTACAGCATCATTTAAATCTTTGTGTGATCTGCATGAGGCTGAGCAAAATAACCTTTTAAAGCTGGCACCAACACTATCACTGAAAGCACTGAACCCATCAACTATGGAGCGCCAGAACGTTAAGCTTGCTCTCAGAATTTTTAATGAATCGACAGCAGCTGCACTGCAATATTCCGCTGTACAACATGCTAAAGGAACAGCAGATTTCATAAACACCATTTTGACATGGTGGCGAATAGTGAATGTAAAGACGCCAAGAAAAGACGCCAACACGCTGTTAAATAATCTGTGCAAAACGAAAAACAACACAACAGTGTCGAAGGGGCAGCGAAAAATGCAAACTCTAAAGAGTTGAGGATTGATGACTGTATCGTTTAATGGCAAATGTTTCTGAGATAGCGGACCTTTCTTGCACACCTGATTACGTTATAAAGATAGCTTTGTATTAAGGCATTTTATAATCTGTACATGTTCTTTTCATACTTAGCAACTGCAGCTATAGAACATTTGATAGAACTGTAGTGAGTGGTAACTTGTGTACCAAATTTTTTCCCTTCTGTATGATTGACATGTAAATGCAAATGGGTATGTTTGTTCCTGTTTAATACAGTATGGCACTGAACAAATTGTACTGGATTCTTGTGTGCGCATCTCACCAAATCACACAACTTGGTGACAGCTATATTCTTTGTGTATGTGTGTGTGAGTGTGAAGTGCTTAAATAAACAATTTATTCACTGTATTCGTTGCAAATTTTTTTAGAAACCTTGCTGGTTTGTTGTGAAACATCCGTGCAACGTGAAGTAGTATAGAATAACATATGAAGGAAGCTGACAGTTAATGCAACCAAGGAAAGCGTAGGGGAATGTTCGATTTTTACTGAAGTGGTTATGAGTGGGAAGTGAATAGTGTAATCATTTTATGGATGCAAGACAACTGAGTAGGAAGAATTAAAAAAAAGTCAAAGGAGCTACAACTGGGGCTAGTTGGAAATGCATTCTTGAAGGGGATGATAAGTGCTGTCAAAATACGAGAAGGGACGAACAAACAGGACAAAGCGCTTTCTAGCAACTGTTTATTCTATGAAGAAACATGAATATATATACACATGGTAACGTCAAATCATGCGCAGAAGAGGGAAGACCGCACCGCACTGACAAGAGCGATATGAAGAAAGAAATAAAATAGAATAGAAACGAACAACACGTGCCTTTACAACAGCCGAAGATTACTTATCTTGAGGTAGTTTAATTCAGTTCTCCCTAACAGCACCGAAGCGGAGCTGACGCATTGCTTATCTGGAGCAACATGCATAGCGAAGGCGTCGATTATTTCGCGTTCCCGCCTGTTCCTGAAGAATACATATTCTAATCAGAAACCGTTAAATACTAATATTACGCTGGCACAAAACACGCAGTATTTTGAGAAATGGGTGCCCGACGGGCAACCGGAAAAACCGCGTGAGGTGAAGCTGACTTCCTGGCACATCTGCTGTGTGTGACGTCACGGACGCGTGCGGAGGCCTTGAGCTAGTCTAGGTGGTATTGCCCTAACTCGGTGTGGAGCAGCAGCCGGCACCGCGGCGCCGTCGCTGATCACGTGGTTCGTCACGAGGTAGGCCACGTGACCAGCCACGTTGTGCGTAGCAGCCACTGCTGCCGGCGGCGCGGCGCGCTGGCGATACCCTGCTGCAACAGCTGTCCGCGTGGGCCGTGTCAAGTGGAAAGAAGATGAAGAAGGAACACCCAGCGAAACGGAGCGACGAAAGACTAAGCAGTTCAACTGGCAAGTTCCAGTCGGCCAGCTGTAGCTATCGCGTCACTCCAGGTTTAGGCAGAGCTAAACCACCGCCAATTCTTTTGTTTGTGAACTGCATGAGGTAGCATTTTCCATTTTTCACACCACGCCCATACCTTGCCAAGGTCATACTGCAACAGAATGATGTCATTTGCGCTCGTGACAGGGGTGCAAACGACATAGTCATCGGCGTACAGCCTAATACGGGAGCATGGTCCACTCGGCAAGTCATTTGCAAAAACAAAAAATAACAATGGCCCAAGAACCGAGCCTTCCCGGCACCCCCGATAAAACCTCAGCAGACTGCGAAGTGACACTGTTTTTAATTACCCGTTGTTGCAGTGCATATAAATAATCTTGAATCCATCCAAGACGTCTAGAAGGTATACCGAAATATGGTAAACTTGTTCAGAGCAGAGAATGCGAAACCACGTCAAAAGCCTTGCGAAAACCAAGAAAAACCGCGTCAATTTGAAAACTCTATCTATAGCTTTTGCAACATCATGGATGAACTCTGTGAGCTGAGTTGTACAAGACAGGCCCAAAAGAAAACTATGTTGAGTGCGAGTGAAAACATTATTCCCATTGAGGCGCTTCATAAGACCAGAATATGATATATGCTCTACTGTTTTGCAAGAAACCGAGGTGAGGGATACCGGTCTGTAATTACATATATTTGAGCAATTACCATCTTTATGTATTGGTGTTATATTCGCAGGTTTCCTGTCATTTGGCAGTTTTTATAACCCAAGCTTTATTGAATATTGAGACCAAAAATACAGCTATTTCTATTGCACATAGCTTCAAAATTTGATTAGATATGCCGTCTAGACCGTGGGCAGAATGGGCGTTTAGATTAGACAGCAGGACCATAACATCCGTCTCTGTTATCACATCTTGCATTTCCGGCTAATGTGTGAAATCTTGTGTGACTGGAATGAGATCTTCTTGATCACTGACAAATACTGAATGAAAGTACGCATTAGAAATCTCAGCTTTACTCAAATAATCGTCTACAACGCTGTTATTATGCGCCAAAGACGGTTTTAGAATGTTATCGTTTTAGTATTTTAACATGCTTTCATAAATATTTGGATTAAATCTGATTTTTCTGATAAAGGCAATGACGCTTAGCACGTTTCAGTTTTGTCTTAAAGGGACAGCGAGGGGAATTCTATTAATTTTTTGTTCGAAAAATCTGGTAGTTCGGCATTTCATGGCTTTGTTGCCGCTTGTCCGGGAGCGAAAGACGCATTTATTTCAAAGAAATTTGGATTCGAAGTTGATAAAGACATTTCCGCCACTCCGATTCAAACTCGGCTCACCTCTTGTGACATCACAGGACGGAGTGGCTTGAAACCCGACATGAACGCAGACTCCATGATTTCTGGCTGCTAGCGGTGCGGTCTAGCAGCAGTCGAAATGAAAGCTACCGCAGGCCGCGCGTTGAAAGCATCTATCGGTGGTCGCTACCGTCGCTTCGTTTACGTTTGCACCGGCGTCTTGCCAATGTTAGGATGGATCCCGTTCCCGTACCCGACAACGAAGTTCTCGCAAAGAACTCCGGCCTTCATTCAGCGGCCGCAACTCCACAGGCGTTGCGATGCTTTTGAGGGCTGAGGTGGCTGCTGCGGCCGGATATCAACGTCCAAGCGCCGAGAAGCCGGCATTGTCGGCAGCAAGTCGGCGAGGAGTTATCGCCGAGCCACGATCACGAATGATATGTTGAGACTGCATGAGCGAACATAAGTGAATTCTGTAATAATAGTCATCTAGATTGCAGTGATGCCCAGCCTCTTGGTACCTTTACTAACGCGCCGATCAGTGCGTTTACTAATATGGAGGCTCCTGCAACATTAGATAGCCATATGCGCTTTGATCTTCCTTCTCCGAAGCAATGGCTGCAAGGTGCACGCAAGCAACGTTTAAAAGCTAGCAGCAGCTGCATCGCCTACCGTCACGAGCAGATACTCTTAGTGATTTACCGGCTGAACGCTATAGGCTCGCGAGTGATATTTGCATTGCTGCTGCAGATAAGCGTAGCCAGTAAACTTTTTTTTCTTTTTGCGCCGTAAGCTTGCGGTTGTTTCAGGTGCAGTTGTGTACAGTTGCAAGTTCTGTCGAAATCTGTGGAGCTCGAGTGTGTGCTGCCGTGAGACAGACCGCGTCGTCAGCCGGAGGGCTGCATCACGGAGCACTCGGAATTCAGCTTTCTATGGCTCATCATCGCCGTGCTCCACTTTGCTTGCTTCGAGCTACGCGCACAGCGGGAAACTATGAGCAACGATATCCAAAAGTGAAGTTCTGTTCTCGTTTGATGCTGGGTTAGGCTGCACACACGGTAAAACTAAGCATCCAGAGCATTCATCCCCGAATGTTCTTATCTTACGCTAGATGATATTGCAATTATTTTTTTAAAGCGTAAACGTTTCAGGCTACACGCACTGTAAAAACGTAAATTTCCGACCCACTGCATTGCGTAAGGAAAAGTCTACTTTGCATTCCAGGGCACTCATCCCTGAATGTACTTATTTTACAGTAGATCATAGTGGTGTTATATTGTTATGCGTAAGCGTTTCATGCAACATTCACAACAAAAAAGTAAATTTCCGGTGCAGTGCATTGCGTATGAATAAGTCCTGTAGCATATTGTGAATTTATGGCACTATATATGACTTCATTCATCCGTGGATGTCGTCTAACTTGCATGCACGTGTGTATTGTCATCACAGTGCATGATTTACTTAGTTACTTTGTTGTTTTTTCTCAGAAAGTACCGGTACACAGCGTGCAGGCAGTTTCTTTGGTGGCTGTGGCGTTGCCTGGGAAAAAAAAACACCGCCTCATTTTGCCAGCCTCTGTTGTTGCGGAGATAAGGGTATTATTCCCGGCAGACACACTGACAGGGTTTCGATATATGTTGAATACTAGGAGGCATGTACGGCCGATTTATGAGGTTCTTTTAGTCTGGGATCGATTCCGTGCTCCTAAACCTAAGAGCAGAGAAACGTGGCTCTGCTTACATCTCAAGAAAGCTTCTTATTTGGTGGGTTGATAGCCGTTCATTGCAATAACTTAAAGGCACCAAAGCAGCTACATATCCTACGATAGAGAACAACGGGACAGGGCACCACTCACTGCTGCTTCATTTCACAGAAAACACGTGAATGTGTATCAGCCGTCAGTTGCTCGAAGAACACATCCAGGTATGAGTTCATCGTCATCATAGGGACTACGTCCACTGCTGGACAAAGGCTTCTGCCATAATAAGTAGACCTGGCCAGTGTCAGCTACTGCCACCTTATCCCAGCAAACCTCTTAAATTCATCCACACACCTAGCTTTGTGGTGCTCTCTGCTGTGCTTGCCTTCTCTCAGCATTCAGTTCATTACTCTTGAGGACCAACGGTTATGTTCTCTTCGCAATACATGCCGTGCCCTAGCCTATTTCTTCTTGATTTTGAATAGATTCTCATTAATCCACGTTTGTTCTCTGACCTACTCTGCCGTCTTCTTTTCGCTTTACGCTACACCTATTATTATTTTTTCCATAGCTTGCTGCGTTTTCCTCACTTTAAGCTGAACCCTTTACGTTAGCCTCCGTGTTTTTGCCCCAGAGATGAGTACCAGTAAGACACAGCTGTTATATACCTTTCTCTAGAGGGATATTGGTAATGTGTCATTCATCATCCGAAAGAACAGGATAAATGTGCTCCGCCGGAGTCTTAATCGTCTAGTTCTTTCCTTCTCATGACCCAGATCTGCAGTCACCACATTCCCTAAGCAGGTGTATTTCCTTACCACTTCCAGCACCTCGCTGCCAATTGCAAACTGCTGCTCCGTTGCATGACAGTTGAAAATTACTTGGGTTTTCTGCATTTTAATCTTTATACCCACCATTCTATTCTGTCTAACTCATTGATCATGCTTTGCAGCTCACCTCCTCGGTAACTTAGCAAGGCAGTGTCGTCAGCAAACCACAGATTACTATGCTATTCTCCATTAACTCTTATCCCCAACTCTTCCCAATCCAGGCCACTGAATGGCTTTTGTAAAGAGGTCGTGAATAGTATTGGCGAGATCATTTCTTCCTGCCTGACATCCTTCCTTATTGGAATTTTATTGCTGATTTTATGGAGGACTACAGTAACTGGGTAGTTGCAATAGATATCTTCCAGTATGCCTACGAAAGGCACATCTATAGCCCTATTCTGTAATTCCTCTATGATTGCTGAGGTTTCCACTGAGTCACATCTCTCTCCATATTCAAGGTTTACGAGAAAAACGGTTAACCGGCTGCAGAGGAGCGAGTCAGAAGTTGTCGTCCCAGCCGCCAAACGAGTCTTTTTAATACACGGTCACCTGGGGGTTTGCGGGCGCGGTAATTTATGGCTCTGGACAGCGCACCGCGTGACAGACCGAATGTCCCTGAAACGGGTGGCGACGGCTGGGAGCGCGGACGGAGCGTTGCGTGCTGTACCGATTGTGTTTGCTTTCGTTGGGTTTCGGTTGCCGTCTTTGTGTGTTCGTGTACCAAGCGAAAATGCGTCGCGTCTTCCTGGAATTTACGCGGTGCTGAAGAGTAAAGAATCTCGTGGGCACCGGCGTGCTATTAGCTCTTCGCTTTTAAAGAAATCCTTCTCATTGGCTCTGTCAAGCGCATTACCGATTGGTCACCAAAAGGGCACCCGAAATCCTGGGCAATCGTACTTCAGAAGGGTTTTGGCGCAAAGTGGAAGAGGAACGGTGACCGTCCGAGGTGCTGCTCGGGACCTCTGCTCGGAAGATGTTGCGTATACTATAACTGACTACTTTGTTGTTCGGTCTATATCAGTTCGTTCGATTTAACTAATGTTCGGCCGCATCTTTAATAAATTAAGTTAACTAATGCCGTCCATCGGCCCCCTTCCTCGATGCTGCGGAGCCGCCGTACCGTCACGGACGAACGTTTCGTTACAATATAATAGCATTTACTGAAAGCCCTAGAGTTGGGTTGTTGGCTCGTGAACCATGCATCCAGATGAGTTCGAGAGACGTAGATGAGTCTCGAGAGCTGTCAACGTGTGGGCAAACTCTCACGTCTCGTACATTTCGGCAAAATTTCAAGTTAGTCACTCTAAGCACGTTCTGAGTTTTAATTGGGATTTACTGAGCAGAAGATTTGTAGTCCCCTGTTCTTATTTTCATTGTAAGAAAAGCAACAAGAAGCACTAAGCAGGCTCGTGATATCGTTAAAGGAAACCGGCATATTTCTGCATTATAGTGGTCAAACAAAACGTCAAATACAGAAAAGATAAAGCCATATGTAAAAGCGATACGGAACAGATGCTTTCGTCCTCTTTGGCACAAGCACGCATACGCGGTGAAAATATTTTTTCTTATCAACTATGAGCGAACATATAAGACGTCGGTTCTATACCAAAGGTGCTACGCAGCTGTATAACTTCGTGTTACCGCGCGCCTCTGGACACTTGAAGCCTTGTAGACGTTTCAAGACCCAGAGAGATCTGCTTTCAATGTTTCATTGAACGTTGACAGTATACTAAGGAACCCACCATCCTCCTACTTTGTGCCTAAAACAAAACTGCAAAGAGAAAGGCTACGAGCAGAAAACAACCAGCATCGTATGTCTTTGGCCTCTAAAAGAGGCGCGTCTACTCTGTGGCAAGCTTGGGCCGAACCAAGTAGTATCATTTATCAGCGAGTATACGCCGTCAGTTAAACCGAAGCTGCTTCGCAGATTTTCAGCTTCGCGTTACCGAGCGCTGGTGGAGATTCGAAGCCTCGTTGCGAACCCTGGAGAAGCGCTTCGAAAGCTGGTGTCATTTCATCATCCGTCTGCGTATATTTCTAACTCCACAGTTCAAATACACAAGAGTTAAAAGCGAAACACCGAAACGCAGCCAGCAGCGCATACATTTTCTTCGGAGAATTAGCGTAAGTGTTGTGGGCGCATCAGCTGGCAAAATTTGAGTGAGCACAGTCCGTACGCTCTCGGTTCCACCACAGGTGGTTGGCCTCTGTGGACTGCATTCTGCTCCTGTATTGGCCAAAACAGCTATATCCATGCGTTCAACCTTTGTCTCTGGTGTCAGGATCTCAATTTCTGATGTGCTTGTATTGCTCCTGGCATTGTTCCTATGTTCGAACAAAATGACCTTCCTATGTTTGGTGAAGTAGAAACCATTCTACCTTGGGAAGGAAAGATTTTCATCACTCTTCTGGTATTGGCAAAAGTGAGTTATTCACAGCGAGTGAATGCATTTGTACTTATGAACACACCAAATAATGCTGTCATCAAACCTGAACTCCTTTTGTATTCCTGGCAATTATAAACTTATGCAAGAGATGGCTGTTTGTACGCTATTACAAAATGTCATTGACTCATCTTTGTTATAATGCCGTAAGTTTTGGAATGTTTTATTCCTGATGTTGCTTACTGAAAGCAAAAAAGAACTTGAGTGTGTTATTGCAGGTTTTCATTGAATAAAGCTTAGTTTGTTTCCTTTTAGGAATTCGGAGACTGGATCCTTGCAAGCATGCTAGAATTCTCTGGGCGTGCTCAACCAATCCTGCGAGGGAAAGCTCTTTCGGACAGGCCACAAAAAAGCTGTCACGGCAGCTTCGGGGGGAAATAGCATTGCTCCTGGAGTAAGTTTTTCTTGTTTGTTCTTCGTTGAATGTAGCGCACCTTGCCGATATACCGAGTGTTTCAGCAAACACTTTCAATATATCCTTGAAAAACATTTGAAACACAAAAAGTATTGAAAGATAACGGCAATTGACAAATCGACACGTTGAAGACAATTATAATAATGGATCAATTTTTTTACTTCAGTGACTAGGTCTCTGAGAAACCTGTCAATCTTTTTACTGCGGTCGGATGGCTGTGTTGGAGTAAATGATAAGAAGCAATTTTTCTTTAATAATAAAGGTTATTTCCGGTATGAACTCTCAGCCTTGGCGAGTATAATTTATTCTCAAAACAAACGTTCCTCTGGTCACATAGGCATTAACTGGCCTCACTAATTAGCCTATAGTGTAGGGGTCAGTGGTGGTGTCACATCACTTTTCGAAGCAACGAGATACTCATTTATTGAGCAATAAGCTCGGTGGTAACGTCACCACCGTTATTGCGTGTTATTATAACAATGGCATCCATCCGAACAATATTTGCTATTTTGCTATGTCATGTGCATCCTTTGCTTTGCTACTAAGTGCAAAGAATACGACACTCATAGCTAACTACGCCGCTGTTATTTTTGTGCGAACCAGCTAAAGAAGATGCATGATATAATCCAATTGAGTAGATGAAATGTAATGCTGTAGTCACTGCAACCAGGCATCAGCAGACACTGCATTTCCACCTATTTTCCGTACACTTGTAGCGTTCAGTTTAGGTTTTGTGCTGAAAGAAGCTCTGAGTATCTTTGCGATAGCGTATTAAAAATGGTTTTTTCACCTTGGCCATTAGTAAAAACTCCTTATTGGCACCGACCACCCTATTTGGTTGCTTCATTAGTTAACTAGCAAATCAGAGGTAACTGGAAATAAATATAGTTTGAAGAAAGGTTACAGTATGTTGAACCCACCGCGGCTAGGAATATGCTCCTAAAATAGTTTTTCTATTTTGACTAATATTTCTAGCAATTTTAAACATTAGTCGATGAAACAGTTTCCTGAATTATAAGGGGACCGCAAGGCATAATACAGAGTTTAAAAATGCACTACTGCTCTGTAAGAAGTCACAAAGTAGCACACATGGTAGAAAATTTGCAGAGCAAATGAGCGATTTGAATCCACAACTGGTTTCAAAATGCCGAGCTAAGCAAGTATTACAATGCACAAGGAAAGCAATCATGCAATATTTCTTTTTCACTTTTTGCTGTCACTCTTTTCAATGCTGAGAAAGCTAACCCATGTGGTCAGCAAGTATAATTTATCCTGAGCCGAAATCTTAATCAAAATTTATTTATATGAGTGGCCCATGCAGATATTGAATAACTGCAACATTAGCTGTTTCCTATGGCAAAAGCTAGAAAGAAGTGTCTCGTCGCTTAAACAGCCGCATTATTTCGTTCTAGTGTACATAATTTCATTACAAACAGGAACAAAGGTGAAAGTCGCTCAATGTAAAAAGCGCTTGGTGATGCACGTGCCTAAAAATATTCACTTCTTTTGAGGAATGAGCAAAAGCCTAGCTAACAGCGAACTTTTGGATACAAAGACTCGTGCTTATATGAGTACACTTTGGCGTAGCTGATTTGTAAAGCAAGGTTATGCTGCTTCTGAATGAGATCCACTTTTTATACTGTCATTTCATGTACTAATATGCCTTCACAATTTAGGTCTGCCTCATAGGCTCCTGATGTCAAAGGAGGTACTGCCTTTAATTCCAGTTGGCAGATGTGAGACTCTCTGCTATGCTTTGTATTTACTTACGCATATTAATCCTCCTGTACTCAACACCGAGGTAATAATATTAGTGTCAACATTTATATATTGTTAACCAGTTAGTACTACATAAAATGTTCCTTTCATTAGCCAATCAACATAAATGGTCTATATACTGATATGCATTGGCTACTTGCCAGTTTATTCAGGTGTTTAAAATGCATGACTGCCATGGTTGTCGAATCCACTGCAGTAATGAAAAATGTGTCTTTATAATTTTTAGAGCGTATTCATAAGGAGGCTGTCAGTAGCCCGGTAAGTGAAGAGGCACAGGAGGATGAAAAATGCAGCATTTGCGACTGATTCTATATATGCCTGCTCCAGCGGTCACAAAAGAGAATGGTGTTGCCGAGCTAGAGGTGGGCTGTAATACACAATTATGATGCCATATAATTAGGCACATGTACCTCATGTTTGCTTTTTATCATGGCGAGTTTTTAGGCCTTGAGATATGTTGACCTGACTACAGTGGCATTCGACGCAGTAAGAATACGAGGCCTGCTTGAAATAACGTACGAGGACCGTTGTAAATGCCATGATGATCCCCTGCCCCAGTAATCCTTGCTACAAAATATTGCAATTGAACATTGCAAGAATATAAGAACTGAGCATTGCCATATAACCTGCTGCAGTAAATAGCAGGCAGCTGATTAAAAAATTACGATTTATGAAGAAATGAGGTCTTGTGATGAGTTAAAACTTTAGTGAATTTATTGAAAACCAATTAAATGGCACTAAGATTTATTTGCATGAGTAAAAAGAAATTTTATTTCTGCTAATAATACCGACAACTGCTTTCAATTGTATGAACTTTTCTTCAAGAATGCTTGCTTTAATTCACTCATTTACACTTCCTTCTAACGGCTTTTTTCAAGCTCTGCATTGAAGTTGAACTCCGATTTAAGCGGAACATTGGAGATATAGAAGGAAAACTCAAAGCAGTAGCTGAAGTATTTTCTTCCAGAGAAGGAAGCAGATGCACATTTCTTGCCGTTAGAAAACATTTACAAGGCCATTCCAAGCACGCATTAATCAAAGAGGGTTGTGAAATATTTCTTACTAATTCATCTAACAGTTTCTTTGGTATCCTGGCTTTTCATTATGAATCTATTTCAATATGATCACATCCGCTTGAAAAATCTCGTGCTCTTTGTGTACCATGTTTCACTCTGGTGAGAATATCAGCCATGCTTTAAATATGAATGCTTGCTCACTGGCTCTAATTTAACATTCCACAGATCCCAGTGCCTGAAATTGCAAGTGACTGCACCTCATGTAAATACCTGTGCTGAACACACTAGCGTTTACGCTGGTAGTAGTAAAGAACTGATCTCGATCAGTAGCGGCAACCTAGAGCGTGCCCTCATCTTCTGCCTGGGGACGTATTACATAAAATCCTCGACTATACGCCGTAATTTTCCGCCATACTCGTCCTGCTGCAGAAGATTGCCCTGCCAGACACTGTAGTTCCACGTGGATACTGACGAATCGACTTAAGAGCCTTTTCATGCTTTTTAAAATATTAATTTGGTCTAAATTTCTGGAAATAAATGTTTTTCAGTTGTTCACTTTCTAATATGTTGAAGTATGTTTTCTACAGCTAAATTCAGGCAGTTTTTTCTTAAAACTGCAGTACACAAGTTAATGTACCAATGCGAGTGTTGTCAGGCTTACAGCACTGTAAAATGTTACGAGTTGTTGGGCATGTCATTGTGCTTCTTTGTTAATAAAGTGACTGGAGGAGTCATGAAGGGATTTTGTTTTCATGAAGGAATTCCTTAATTCGCCGATGTTACGCACCTCTGAAAGCTCTTAGGTACATGTATGTCTGTGAGCTGTTTATTTATGATGTTTAAATCGATTGATTCTTGTGTAGGTTTGTATGTGGCCGCAAGCTTTAAAAGAACTCATGTTATCTGCACTGCTTGTATCTCCTTTCTTGATCTCTTAGTGTAGTCATTTCAATCTTACTTTTTAGAAGTGTGATAAAATATGTGATCACAATCTTGCCTAGTCTGATATTTTCACCATTTATATTTGTCTGTTGTATCCCTTACACAATGTCAAGTTGACTTGGCACTTAGACTTGAATAATTGGGCTTTTATTTTGTTCGTTTTTGTACTACAATTACAGTGCCTATTTTTTATTTAAATTGCAATAAGAGCGATATGCTGTTGACAAACTCCTTTCAAAGCGAGACTTGGTCTGAACTTGATTTATTCAGTTTTTTGTTCAACATGGTTCTGGTTGGCATGACAACAGTATACTGTTGCCATAAGACTGTTTATAAGACTAAAAGATACAATATACACCAGAAATATACTGAAAATACATTTTAAATGCACTAAATACACACTTGAAATATACAATTTATATATTAAATGTATATTTGCGTCGGCTTAAAAAAGATGTACTAGTCGGACTCACCGGATGCTACTGATCAATGTTGTCAAAAGCAGAACTAATGACTGAACTGGCTATATGCTTCACGACTCAGACAATCCCAGAGAAAACGCGTTGTCATCAAGTCTATGGCAATGCAAGGTCACGTGAAGGGACTTGAGAGGGAAAGATGGCGCCACACAGGAAGTGCCAACGGTGACTTTATCTAGCAGGAACGGCTCCGACAAGGGTGATACTTAAATTGGATTATATATACACCCCTCCCCCCCCCCTTCCCGAAAGGAGGCACATTATTTTTCCCGGTGAGGCGCCATTTTTGCGCGAAGACTATGGGCCCCCAAATTGTAGCACAATTGTCGGAGTGGTCGCTTTTGAATCTTCGTCATATGTAGAATCGAATTGCTAGTCGTAGCTTGCATCAAGCATCGGTCAGTTGTCGAACTGTGAACCAACAAATACATGGGCGTCTAAGGGAGCCGGCCGACCCTGCCAGTCGAGGTTTTTCGCTGGCATGTTCGGGCCCGGAGCATGCCCGGGCATGTTCGACCCGTCTGGCCAGACGGGTCGCATTAACGACAGGGCACGGGAGCATGAGAAATCGCTAGAAAACGGAGGCGGGTCGAATTTGCCTCCTCTTTGTAAAGAATGCAAGCGTGAGCCGGGGCTGGTGGTTATGGTAGTGGTTTTATTAAAATAATAGTAAAAAGGAAGGAAGAGATTTTTGCTAGCCCCGGCATCAGCCATCGATACTGAAGCACCTGAGCTGGGGCAGCGGAAATAAAAGATAGCAGGCAGAATGGAGAAATGAAATGAAAGAGGAGAGGAGACAGGAAGAGAGGATAGGGGGAAACGTAATATGCACAAACTATTTACACAATAAGAAACGTGTCCACGTTGTGCGCGTGATTAGTTCATTATAGAGGAATTAAATCACACACGCGCACAGCACTGTGTTGGTAACAACTGGAGTGGGGCGTCCAGTTATTATGGTTCAAGGTAGAACTCGCGGAGCGTTAAGTCACTGCGTGTAACTACCTGACGGAGAACAGACGGGACGTCAAGCCCGTGTGTTCGAGGAATGCACAGAGGCTCACCAAAGTGCGCTCACGAGTGCGCGCACTGCCCTGCGGCCACACTAGCGTCTTGATGGCGTCTGGTAGTATGCCCTGCGCCTCATAGGTCGCGAGCATATCGCGACGAGCATCGGCGAGCGCGGCACAGTGAAGGAGCAGGTGTTCTAGTGTTTCCACTGCAGCGCAACCGTCACACACATCACTCGTCGCGATTCCGTGGCGCACCCGTCGTTCCCCGGGCCACACGCAGCCAATGCGCACTCGGAGGATCATTGCACGTTGTGACCGATTAAGTGCGCGACAGCCGGTGACACTGCCCATGCGCTCACCTCCCGCGATGCGTGGGCCGGGGTGCTGCTTTCGGACATGGTCGTGGATGGCCGAACGCACGTCCTCCAGCGCAAGGGGCAGATCGCTGGCAGGTAGTTGGTGTGCAGCGGTCGCGAGGTCGTCAGCTTCTTCGTTGCCTTCGATGCCGCAGTGACCGGGCACCCACTGTGCACGCACGGCACAACCTCTCCGCGCGAGGCGCTCGATGCGCGAGCGAATTTCCCGCACTAGTGGGGTACCGCGGCCGTTAGATTGCAGGCGGCTGAGGGCGGCGCGGGAGTCGCACAGCAGAGCACTCCTGGGCGGCGGAGGGCCGAGGGTGAGCAGCAGGTCCAGCCCGAGCCGGATCCCCATCAACTCCGCCGCGGTGGAGGAGCCCAGGAAGGCTGCGTGTTGCTGGCTGTGCAGTCGCAGGGCGCGGATGGTGGCCGCCGCAGCAAGGGAGCAGCTGTCGCGGGCCACTGAGCCGTCGGTGTACACGAGGAGATGGTCCAGGAGCTCCTCGCGTATGACGGCTCTGGCCAGCTGCTGCACAGCACAGAGGGGTGCCCTCTGCTTTCCCGCAATGCCGACGATCTCTCGCTGTACCTCCGAGGCAGCAGGCCAGGGCACGCAGGAGCCGTAGGGGGGTGTGCCTTGTGTCAATTGCTCATACTCGAGCGGCGCCGCGCCCATTCGCGAGCGCATACGCTGCAGCAGCGAGCCGCCGTCCGGTGCGCGGTGAAGCCGGTCGATGTGATTCAATGCCCTGCGCGCTGCTTGGAGCTCAAGGGGCCACGCTCCTGCCTCGGCCAACGTTGCGGCGCACTGCGAGTTTTGGGGCAGGCCTAGGCACACGCGCAGGGACTTGCGGTGCTGAAGCTCGAGTTTCTTCTAGCACGGCTTGCGCACCGTGACGAGCGGCATTGAGCACCGCCCCCAAAGCTGCGGCATGGTATAGCCGCAGCGCGGCTTGCTGGGAGATGCCCTGGCCTCGAGCGGTGAGCTTGTGTACGGCGGCGGTGATCCTCTTCATCTGCAGACAGGCCTTGGGCGCCGCGGGGCGGAAGGAAAGGCGCCAGTCGATGTGCAGGTGAAGGTACCGCACCGATTTACGCCAAGGAATCGGAGTCTCGTCCAGTGACAGTGGCGCAAGGTGCGCGCGCGAGCACGAAACGCAGGCTATGGCCACCGATTTGTCCGCGCTCAGCGACAGACCAAGGCCGCGCAAGCTGGCATCGATTGTGGTCAGGGCAACCCCGCACGCGGAACGCCTCGCCCGGTGGTCCCCGGCACCACAGAGCTCTGTCGTCTGCATATATGGACATGTACACAACGTGTCAGCCGCTCGTGGGAAGGGAGGCCGGCACCACCGACATGGCCACATTAAACAGAAATGGTGATAGGACAGAGCCCTGCGGCACGCCCATGTCCACCAGGCGAGGCTCGGAGAGCTTACCCCCTACTCGTACGCACATGGTGCGCCCGCTCAGGAAACCATGAACGTATCGCAAAAGGCGCCCGCTCACACCAGCCCCCTCAAGCACCGCGAGAATTGGTGCGCGGTGAACGTTGTCAAAAGCGCCCGAGACGTCCAGTAGTAGCAGCAGCGCAACCTGGCCTGCCGCCCTGGCTTGCTCCAGCGCTGTAACAACGTCCGATATAGAATCAGCCGTGCACCGCATCCCACGGAAACCCGTCTGCCGCTCGTCAAACAAATCAGCCTCCGCAGCCCGCTCGTTCAGACGCTGTAGCGTCATATGCTCCATGAGCTTACCTGCCGCCGATATTAATGCCACTGGTCGGTATCCGCTCAGTTCCGTAGGTAGGCGCCCTGCCTTTCGGATGGGACAAACGACCGCGGTTCGCCAATCTTCCGCTAGCTCCCCGCGTTCCCACACCAGGTTGATCTGCTGCAGGAGGATCTGTCGTTGCTGCGCATCCAGGTTTCGCAGCATCTGGTATGTCACCCCGTCCGGTCCGGGCGCCGAGCGGCGGCGGCAGCGCTGCAGCGCATTGTTCAGTTCCGCCCCGGTGAACGGCGCATCACATGGACCTTCCGAGGCGACGGGCGAGGGACTGGCGTCGCTTCTGGGGCTCTCAGGAGCAGCTATGTTAGTAGCGTTTGCGGGGCTGGGCGGCGCGAATCGATCGGCAAACCGCTCTGCCAACTCTACAAAGCTGAGCTCGCTGGAGATTGCGAGTGCGGCCAGCGGTTGACGGTTTCCCTGTGGTTCGGTGATGCGCCGCAGGGTGTCAAACAGCGTCCGCGAGCTGAAATCTTCCTCCATTCTTTGGCATAGTGAAGCCCACTGCCGGCGGTATAGCTTGTTAGCGTGGCGGCGCGCTGCTGCGTCCAAGCGGTTGTAGACAGTCCAGTCGGCGGCTCTGTCAGTCCGTCGCGCCCGTCGCTCTGCGCGATCTCTCTTGTCGCGTAGATTGAGCAGCTTCATATCAGGCGTGGGCTGCCCTGCCCTTACCTCTGCTCGTTTGGTGGCTGCGAGAGCGCTTCGGACTAGACTTGAAATCTGCACCAGTGGCCGCCGCCTCGTCGACCGCCCGCCTGAACGCACTCCAGTTGGTAATGGAGTAGGCACGTTTGGGGCGCGCCTCCAACGCAGTGGGTTCGATTAGGATGGAGTAATGATCCGAGCCCCAGAGAGATGGTGATCGGCGCCATGTAGCCTCGATGCCTCTGGATGCGAAGGCAACGTCGATGCAGGAGCCGGTTGTTCCGCGTCGTCGAAAGGTGGGCTCGCCGGTGTTCAAGGGGGTGAGTCCCAGCTGCATTGCTGCGTCGTGCAGGTCGTCTCTACGCGCGGAGTGGCGCACTGCCCCACGCACTATGGTGGGCGTTAAAATCACCACAGATGATTTGGCGCGGGGCACAGCACGAAGACACAGCACGAAAACACAGCGCGTTCCACGCGACAGCTGGACGCGCATAAAAACTGGCCACCGACGTGTCAACCCCACCGACGCGCACTGTCACCACCACGCACTCCTGGGCGTCAGATGTCGCCGCCGCCGAGCCGATGAGGGTGTGCTGGACGTCCTGCCCCACGTATATCGCACACCTTGATTTCCCGGGGCAATGAGATGTGACACAACAGGGCACTGCGGCACAGGTGGGTTCCTCGCACGTGGTGGCTGAGTGGTAGCCAATGTAACCAGGTAGCTGCATCTGGGGCTCTCCGTCATGTGAACGTGCGCACGTCTCCTCCAGCGCGATAACATCCGGCGAATCCTGTGCGATGCGAACTCGCATTTCAGCGTACCGCGCTGCAAGTGAGCGCACGTTCCACTGCAGGATGGATGGTATGCGGGAGGGAGTCCGGCGGCTAGCTATCATGCTGGCTTATCTGTGCGGGAGCACCCGCTGCTTCTAAGCAAGCCCGGTGTCCTTCGGTGCCCTCCGGGAAACGTGTACTGAGGGCGCGCAACGCCAGCTTAAGGCGCGCGATCTCCGCGTCCCGTGCGTCAGGGAGCTGGCCATAAGAAGCGGCCGAAGGCTCGGGCCACGCTGTACGGGAAGCCGGGCAACCGGATCGCCGCTGTCGCTGCCGGCGCTGCCGTTGCTTCGGGGGCTGCTGCTGCTGGGGTGTTCCCCTGACGGCCTGCGCATAAGAAAGCGCGCGCGGCGTCTGCTGATGTTGCTGGGCTGGGGCAGCTGTTTCAGCCTGGACGACGGCTCGGACAACCCGCCTGGACATCGGTGCCATGGATGTGGCCATTAAAGTGGCCACGTGACGCTCTCGCTGCCAGTGCAGGCACGCTGGGTCAATGGCTGCGTGCCGCCCCCCCCCCCCCCCCGCAGTAATGCAGCGGGGCTTGCTCGCGCACTTACCAGGCTCGTGCGGCCCGCCGCAGCGCGTGCATTGGGCAGGAGAACGACACACCTCAGTGGCATGCCCCAGGCTGGCGCACTTGGCACACTGGAGCGGCCTGGGACGGCAGGGGCGGACCGCGAGCCTGCGCTTGATCAAATATAGTGATGAACGCCGGGGGTGTCGGCGCCGCAAAACGGAGAGCGAGTGTGCTGCCCGACAGAAACGCCGACACCATCGGTACCGTTGACTCCGCCGCCGCTAGCAGTTCCTCCGCCGTCCTGCGCCCGCCCACACTGAAGACCAGGCCGAAGCTTTGATTCCGAGGAGGAGGCTCCTTGGCGCAGACCGGCACGCCGCGGATGACGGCTGTGGCTAGCAGGGCCTGGAGAGCATCGCTGCTCCCTGCGTCCACTGCCACCACATACCGCCGCATGTTTACCCGGACGGCGAGGACGCCCGGGCGGGATCTGATCTCTTCCTCCAACTCCCAGCACTGTTCCCTGGTGAAGGCGGTGCCCCGGTTCGCCGGCCAAAACAGCGCCGTCCCCACCAGGCTGGACGGGACCTCCACGGCAGCAGCGGCTAGCTCCAGGGCAGCTCTCCGACGCCGCTGCGCCTTGGTAGTGATAATGCGCCACGGGACCAGGCTGGCCCCAACATCAGCGTCGCCGCTGTCTGCGGCGCATTGCTGCGGCGCGCCGCGGAGTTGGGCGCGCTCGCTGCCAGCATACGAAGCTCCAGCCGCAGCCTGGTCTCGTTCGGCAAGATTTGGTGACGTCGCACCCGGTTTTCTTCCGGACGCCGTCGCCCCAGCAGCATCAGCAGCAGGCTGGAGGTGGGCTCCATGGGGCTCGTGCTGGGAAGGCCCTGCTCCTTCGAGTGTGGAGGGAGAGGGAACAGTGACGGTGGGGGGGCTTCGAGCTTCCCGCTTGGCCACCGCGATGTCCCTTTTGGTTTCCGAGTCCCTCTCCTCCTCGGACCCCGTTGAGCGTCGCCGTGTCCGGAGAACAGACTCGTCCATTGGGGTGCACATGTTCTCCTCGGCTGCAGGTGTCCGCGGTGAGCTCGCAGCAGCAGCATCAGGGGAGAGGGCATCACAGCCGGTTCTCCAGGTGTAGCAATGGCGGTAGGAAGCGCAGGGGTGGCCAGAAATGGCGGGGAGGGAGCCGCCATGGAGTTCTGCGTCTGGTGGGCGAGCGCCATGGCGTCCCTCAAGGCTAGAACGCCTGGGTTCGCCGGCGACACGTCCAAGGTGCCGATGACGGACTCGAGGTTCTCCGAGGTGGTGATGAGCGCCGCCGTCAGGCACTTCACCCTGTCCCGCAGATCAGCGATCTCGGCCTGCATTCGCCGAATGGTGCTGGACGACCTTGCTCTGGTTGGCGTTCGTCTCCGTGATCGTGAGCTTGAGCGGCCTGCCCTGCGTTGCTCATTGTTACCGCCGAACACAGGCCTTCGCTCGTTCACGGTGTCTGTGGCCTCCATGGGGAGACCCCGCAGCGCCGCGAAGCATTAGGCCCAGCGTCCGAAGGAGCAGAGAGCTAAAAAACACGTCCGCTCGCTTCGAGCGCCCGCCGAAGAATCCGTAGGAAGTCCACAGGAGAGTAGGAGAGTTGAAAGTAGAGAGTAGGAGAGTTGGAGAGTAGGAGAGTCCGTAGGAGAGTTGAAAGATGGGATATAAAGACAGGATAGCAAAGACGCGCCAAAGACAAGGCCGATACCGGAGGCAGTGCAATACCGGGCAAACCGGTGGGGGAAGTAAAGCAACCTTTAAACTTTCCGCCACATTTCCAAAAATAAGTCCAATTGTACCCGTAACAGGTACTCTACAGGGTCCGGACATTGTTCTTATAACAGTATCTGTCTGTCTGTCGTTGCCAGGAAGAAAGAAAAGGAAACTGCACAGGCCTGCTCACTGGCTCAAGCCGAGCCACAATCGCTACCACGTGCAGATAGTAGCGAGAGTTCAAAGATGGGTAGGAAGACAGGATAGAAAAGACTTGCTAAAGACAAGGCCGATACCGGAGGCAGTGCAATACCGGGCCAACCGGTGGCGGAAGTGAAGCAACCTTCAAACTTTCCGCCACACTTCCAAAAATAAGTCCAATTGGACCCGTAACAGATATTCTACGAGGTCCGGACAAGTAACTATAACAATATCTGTCTGTCTGTTGCTGCCAGGAAGAAACAACGGAAAGTGCACAGGCCTGCTCACTGCCTCAAGCCGAGCCACAATCGCTACCACGTGCAGATAGAAGGAGAAGATGGGATAGAAAGACAGGATAGTAAAGATGCGCTAAACACAAGGCCGATCCCGGAGGTAGTGCAATACCGGGCCAACCGGTGGCGGGAGTGAAGCATCCTTCAAACTCTCCGCCACATTTCCAAAAATAAGTCCAACTTGAACCCGTAACAGATAACGGTATAAGCTTTGCCTAGCAAATCGAGAAAAAAGACTAACAATATGCGCAATTTGTTCTTAGTCATAACTGAAAGTTTTCCAAGGCAATTCGACAGAAAATTCTTATGCAATAGAGCACATAACACTGTGAAAAGTCATGATTCCTTAATGCAAGAGCGCGCAATAATGGTGGTGGTAGTGGCTTTATTAAAAATAATAGTAAAAAAAGGAAAAGATTTTTGCTAGCCCCGGCATCTGTCATCGATACTGAAGCACTTGAGCTGGGGCAGCGGAAATAAAGGATAGCAGGCAGAATGGAGAAATGAAATGAATGAGTTGAGGGGAAAGGGGGAGAAGTAATATGTACAAACTATTTACACAATAAGAAATGTGTCCAGTTTGTGCGCGTGATTAGTTTATTTTAGAGGAATTAAATCACACACGCGCACAGCAATGTGTTCGTTACAACTGGAGTGGGGCGTCCAGTGATTAATCGTTCAAGGTAGCACTCGCGGAGCGTTCGGTCACTGCGTGTAACTACCTGACGGAGAACAGACGGGACGTCAAGCCCGTATGTTCGAGGAATGCACAGAGGCTCACTAAAGTTCGCTCACGAGTGCGCGCACTGTCCTACTGCCACAATAGCGTCTTGATGGAGTGTGGTAGTATGCCCTGCGCCTCATAGGCCGTGAGCATATCGCGACGAGCATCGGCGAACGCGGCAATGTGAAGGAGCAGGTGTTCTAGTGTTTCCGCTGCCCGGCATTCGTCACACACATCACTCGTCGCGATTCCGTGACGCACCCGTCGTTCCCCGGGCCACACGCAGCCAATGCGCGCGCGAAGGGTCATTGCACGTTGTGACAGTGTAAGTGCGCGACAGCCGGTGACACTGTCGATGCGCTGACCTCCCGCGATGCGTGGGTCGGGGTTCTGCTTTCGGAGATGGTCGTGGATGGCCGCACGCACGTCCTCCAGCGCAAGGGGCAGATCGCTGGCAGGTAGTTGATGTGCAGCGGTCGCGAGCTCGTCAGCTTCTCCGTTGCCGGCGATGCCGCAGTGACCGGGCACCCACTGTGCCCGCACGGCACAACCTTTCTGCGCGAGGCGCTCGATGCGCGAGCGAATTTCCCGCACTAGTGTAGTAGTAGTAGTAGAAAACATTTATTCCAAAAAGGTAGGATAGAGAGGCGAAAATACAGATTTTGGGTGGAGTCCTTATTTCAGGACGCCAATGTCCACCGCAGTTTCTCTTGCTTGGGATATCAGCTTTCGCTGCGTCGCCAAGTCAGAGCTGAGCAGGGCAGACTCCCACTGTTCCTCGGAGTGATGTTTGTCTAGTTCGGGGTGCTTGGGACCGGAGCAGCCCCATGTTACATGATATGTTGTTGGAATTCCGCCACACCAGGGGCATATGCTGTCACATCTGTCTAGGAATATGATGTGGTACTTGTGTAGGTTAGGAAAGGTGTTCGTCTGTAGTTGTCGCCATTCCCTTGCCTCTGCCGCCGTTAGCTTACGGTGTGGTGGGGGATAGACTTGTCTTTGTGTTCGGAGAAGGAGGAGGCGCTCGCCGTACGTAGAGGGGAGAGGGGTGAGGTCGGGGAGGTTAGTCGCTCGGTTAGTATATCCTCGAGCTAGACTGTCCGCGGCCTCGTTTCCCTCGAGCCGCTCGTGCCCAGGAGACCAAGTGATTTGGCGCTTGCATGGAGAATTTTGAACTTGTGGGGTAGTCAGAATGGGAGCGACGGAGTGTGGAAGTCTTCCAGAGAGGAAGAGGCGACACGCGGACTGGGAGTCGGCAATAATTTTTAACTGAATTCCCGTAGCATCGCCGTGCTGGATTGCGAGGGCAATTGCAGCAGCTTCTGCTACTGTGGGAGAGCAGTTTCGTAGGGAGGCGGTGGCGATTTCCTTGAAATTGGCGTCCAAGACGACCGCCACCGCGTTTGTTGAATCGGGGTACATGGCTGCGTCGACGTATACAGCATTTTGTGCCTGTCGATGTGTGCGGCGCAGATAGTCCACTCGCGCCTTTCGTCGTCCCTTTTGTGAGTCCGAGTGCATGTTCTTCGGGAGTGGAGCTACATACACGCGAGTTCGCAGAGTTGAGGGTAGGTCTCGGTTGTCCTGGACGACGCGTATGTCAGCCGGGGAACCCACTCTTTCCAAGATTGCGCGTCCAGCTTTGGTGGTGAGGAGGCGTTCCTTTTGCGATGCTAGGACGGCTTCTCGAATTTCTTCTATTGTGTTGGTCAGTCTCAGGTCCTCGAGGTGGCAGTTGGCCGTGTACATCGGGAGGCCTAACGCATGTTTGTAGGCGGTACGGATGATGGCATCTGCTTTGTCTCGCTCATTCCCCAGAAGTGGTAGGAATGGGAGACCGTATGACAGGCGGCTCATAACTAGAGCCTGTATCAGCCGAATGGTATCCTCCTCTCTCATTCCTTTTCGGTTGCGGGTGATGCGCCGAATCATGCGGGAGATCTGGAGGGCAGTTGTCCGGAGACGCTGTAACGTGTGGTTGGCTTTCCTGTCGCTCTGAAGCCAAAGGCCCAGGATGCGGATAAGAGGGACTTCCTTTATTCTCGTGCCTTCGAGGTAAATCTCGATGTCGCCGGGAGATTTGTAGGCATAGCCCTGAATGCGGATAATTTCGGATTTTTCGGGTGCGCAGCGGAGGCCGCAATTTGCTGCTTGTCTTTCTACGCAATTGACTGCCTCTTGTAGGGTGTTTTCTTTGTCGGCAAGGGAACCCCAGGTGAACCAGATGGTAATATCATCAGCGTAGATAGTATAGCCGATGCCTTCAATAGCCTCGAGAGCTTTTGCCATGTCGATCATAGCTATATTGAAGAGAAGAGGAGAAATGATAGAGCCTTGGGGAGGGCCTTTGTTGGGTGTCTGCTCTGTGCCGGAGCGGACATCTCCCATGCCAATCGTGGCCGTGCGGTTGCTGAGAAAGTTTTTGATGTAGTTGAAGGTCTTTCAAGCTGAGCTCTTTCAAGATGGCGTCGTGAGAAACGTTGTCAAAAGCGCCTTTCAGATCAAGTGCCATAATTAGGTGCTCGCCGCCTCTCGGGATGTTACTGAGTACTTCTTCCTTGAGAAGGAGGAAAGCGTCTTGCGTAGAAAAACCTTTCCTGAAGCCGATCATAGTAGGTGGAAAAAGGTTGGTGCCCTCTATGTAGTTTTGTAGGTGGGTCTGGATAACGCGCTCGTATAGTTTGCCCAGGCAAGAGGTGAGGGAGATGGGTCGTAATGCTTCCAGGCTTGGTGGTTTGCCTGGTTTTGGGATAGTCACGATTTCGGAGTGTTTCCACTCTGCAGGGAGTTCTCCCGCCTCCCATAGGGTGTCATTTATGTAGGTAGCGAGGACCTCTATCTGCGACTTGCCCAGGTTTCGAATCATCCCATTTGTGATCTTGTCCGCGCCAGCTGCCGTGTTGCGTGTGGCAGATCGAGCCGCGGCGCAAACCTCGGCAGTGGTGATGGGGGCGTCCAGTCTCTCATTTGGGCCTCCCGTGTACGATATTGTGCTGGGAGGATGAATGGCGCCGTTTTATTTGGTTTTGAGGGCGGTCAGGAGGGCCGCGTTGTCTCCGGGGTACAGATGGGCGATTTTCTTGAGTGTACGGTTAGTGGCAGACCGCGATGATTGCGGATCGACGAGGCTGCGGAGGATCGCCCAGGTGCGGGAGGTCTCCAGCGTGCCGCGTAGTGACTCGCAAAATTCCTGCCAATTCTGTTGAGAGAGGTGTTGTGCATACTCTTGTGCTTCTGCCGTGATCTGTGATATGCGGAGTCTCAAGGGACGATTGAGGCGTTGGCGTTTCCATTTGCGAACCAGAGTCCGTCGGGTCTGCCACAACTTCAGAAGGTGACGATCGACCGCTGGATTATCGGGTGTGCATTGTACTTCGGTGGTGGCCTCCTTGTGTGCTTTCTGAATCTGTTCACTCCATTCACTGATTGATTGAATGGGGTCTTCCGGAACGGGCTGTGCACGGTATTTAGTCCAGTCCGTGATTTTGGCTGTTCCCAGGGTGCGACGAATGTTTGCGGAGGTGATAGATGTGCTTACGATGTAGTGGTCGCTACCTAAGCTCTCTCCGAGATTTGTCCACGTAGCGTTATGGATGTTCTTGACGACTGTAAGGTCAGGGCATGAATCGCGCGTGACGCTGTTTCCTTCGCGGGTTGGGTATAAAGGATCAGTAAGTATTTCCAGGCCCAGGGCATCCCGACCTCGTACCACGCTCAGACCACGAAGCGAGTTCGTTTTGTAGCTCCATTCACTGTGGGCGGCGTTAAAGTCACCGAGTGCGATAAGCTGATGCGTAACAGCTAGCTGATCTGCCTCTTGAAGTATATCAGAGAAATCGGCCTTGGTTGCTCGTGGGGGGCGATACACGTTCAGAACGAAGGTGCTCTTGCGGCCGCTCTTGTTGGGAATGACCTTGATCATGTTGTAGTTGATCTCCTGTTCTCTCAAGGAGTGTTCAACCACCGTGATGCCCTTAGAAACAAGGGTGGCAACTTTTGGCAAGCTCGCGTTGTGGACTGTGTAATATCCTGGGAGAGTCGGCGCCGGGTCGGCTCCTACTTCTTGCAGGCAGATTATATCGGGTCGAATGGGGGTGACATTGATGTATTGTTTCAAGAGGCTTTGTTTTCTCCTGAAACTTAGGCAATTCCATTGCCAGATCTCCAGGCGGTCAGGAGTGCCTGATTTAGAGAGCGGAGCCATCCTGGTGGCTGGTAAAGCTCCTGACAGATTCGTTGAGCTACTCATAGCGACCGCCGCGGTCGCGGACTGGTAGGTTTTTGCTCGAGGGTTGTCAGAGCTGGTAACACGTTTTCTGCTAGGGGCTTTGGTGTTTATCAGTGCTTGTAGGGTAAAAAATTGGGCGTCATGTGCGTCAAGGCGAGCGCCTATTTGTGCGATTTGGGCTGAGAGCTGGGAGGTGAATGTTGTGAGAAGGGGGTTTATGTTGTTCATAATGTTATACAAGAGACGTCCCTCTATTTCTTCATATGTGTTGGGGAGGGGGGTGGTTGTCGGTTGGCGTGGTGTGGGAGTGGGTGTCGCCACTGGTGGTAGCAGTGGATTGGGGGAAGTCTCAACGTCCCGGGGCGCAGGAGGTGGGGTAGGTTGACCCGGGGGGGGGGAGGTGGTGAGAGGAGTGCACTTGCGGGCTAGCTCCGCTACCTGGGATCGTAGCTTGTCGATAGTGTGGGCCATTTTTGCGCAGTCTGAGCATTTGGGTGGAGTGGGTGTGTTTGAAGGAACAGTGGGAGAGTTCTTAACGAGCTCTGCCCAGCTCACCTTTTTGTCCGTGGCCTTGGCTTGCGCCTGGTGTGGCCGGCCAATTTCCTTTTTTTTGCTTGGGTGCAGGGGGAGGAGGGGTTGACCGGTTGGTGGAGGCGGATCTCGATCTGCTCCTACTGCTGCAGCTTTGGCTGGATGACTCGTCGTCCGTGCTGAACCAGCGCGGCGTCCGAGTTCCGGCCTGGTTGTCTTTCCTGGACCGGTGTTGTTCCTTGATGGGTGGGGTGGAGGATCGGACGGATGGTGGCTTTTGCTTGAGTGGTTTGAACCGATTGGGGCACTCCTTGCTGCCGGTTTCGTGTGTTCCTCCGCACAGAGCACACTTCGGCAGGCACTGATGTCCGTCAGGAGGATTTTGGGCCCCGAATTTCCTGCAGGCCGCCAGGTCTGGTGTGGGGCACACATCGGAGCGATGACCCGGCTGCATGCACACATAGCAGAATTGTGCTGGGCGGTACAGATGGCAACGAAACTCCGCGCTCTTGAAGTACACAACTTTGGGGGTGGTCGGGCCTTTGAAAGTGATCAGCATCGACGATGTTTTGCCCATGCGTCGTATGTCGAGTACGGTGGTCCCGCGTGAGCGGATGTATAGGCCCGTCTGAAGCGGTGTCACGTGGTCCGGAAATCCGTGGATTGCGCCCCGTCTGTCGTGTTCTGTGAAAGGTATGTAGGCGTTCACGTCATGAGTGAGGTCTCCAAGGGACAGTGTCTTGATTTGTCGAAGTTCGTTGGCAACTTCTGCGTGCGGAGTGCTCGCTACGAGGATATTTGATCCGTAGTGGGGGCGGAGGAGGTACCTTCCTTCCACCTGCAGCGGTTCTGGACAGGCGTTGCTTACTGTTTGGGCAAGATTGAGATTTGAGAAGTTCTTTAAAGCGAGTCCTCGGCGAGGTCGAATCACGATTTTGATGTCCGTTTGCGGTAGAGGCAGGAGGCGGACTCGAAAGCCGCGTTTCTTTGGCGTAGGATGTTTGTGATTTGGTGGGGGTCCTGGGAGTCGGTGCTGCCCTGCACTTGGCTGTTAGTTTCAGTCCGGGCTGCTTTGCGAAGCTTCCTTTCTTGATGTCTGCTCAAGGCTACCTTCCAGCCGTTGGGCAGAGGGGTAGTAGGCAGTGGCGAGGCCGGGGACGAACTGGTCGTCGGACCGTTTACCGTTCTGTCTTGAGAGTCGGTTAAGTCCATGTCGGAATCCAAGCCTTCATTTGTTGTGGGTAGCAGGGACGCCTCCGACCTCATTTTCAGCGCCGCGCCGCGCAGCGTGGCGCGGGGCGAGGCATGGCCTGAAGGACCGCCCTTGTAGTGCTAGGCACAACGCGAGGCCTAGCGTTCCGCGCCTGGCTCGGAGCGTTAGTCTTTTTCGGGCAAAAGTGGTCGTAATTGCACAGAAAATGGTGGGAACGGGTGCCGAACACCCTCACTGACCGATTATGGGTGGTATCAGTCCATTTTAGGTCGAAAATTCGCCGTCCCGGGTAAAAATCCACGGAGCCGAGGTGAAGTGCGTCCGCTCACGGCGTTCATTCGTTGGCTCTCCCGCACTAGTGGGGTACCGCGGCGGTTAGATTGCAGGCGGCTGAGGGCGGCGCGGGAGTCGCACAGCAGATCACTCCTGGGCGGCGGAGGGCCGAGGGTTAGCAGCAGGTCCAGCCCGAGCCGGATCACCATCAACTCCGCCGTGGTGGAGGAGCCCAGAAAGGCTGCGTGTTGCTGGCTGTGCAGTCTCAGGGCGGGGATGGTGGCCGCCGCAGCAAGGGAGCAGCTATCGCGGGCCACTGAGCCGTCGGTGTACACGAGTAGATGGTCCTGGAGCTCCTCGTGTTGGACGGCTCTGGCCAGCTGCTGCACAGTACAGAGGGGTTAGCTCCGCTTTCCCGCAATGCCGACGATCCCTCGCTGTACCTGCGACGCAGCAGGCCAGGGCGCGCAGGAGCCGTAGGGGAGTGGGCCTTGTGTCAATTGATCATACTCCATCAGTGCCGCGCCCATTCGTGAGCGCGGGTGCAAGCGCATACGCTGCAGCAGCGAGCCGCCGTCCGGTGCGCGGTGAAGCCGGTCGATGTGATTCAATGCCCTGCGCGCTGCTTGGAGCTCAAGTGGCCACGCTCCTGCCTCGGCCAACGTTGCGGCGCACTGCGAGTTTTTGGGCAGGCATAAGCACACGCGCAGGGACTTGCGGTGTTGAAGCTCGAGTTTCTTCCAGCACGGCTTGCGCACCGTGACGAGCGGCAGCGCATAGAGCACCGCCCCCAAAGCTGCGGCATGCGCAATAATGGCGAATAATAATAATAATAATAATTGTTTTTTCGGGAAAGGAAATGCTATAGCATCTCCCTCATATATTGTTGGACACATGAACAGCGCTGTAAGGGAAGGGATAAAGGAGGGAGTGAAAGAAGAAAGGAAAAGAGAGGTGCAGTAGTGGAGGGCTCCGGAATAATTTCGACCACCTGGAGATCTTTAAAGTGCACTGACATCGCACAGCACGCGGGCGCCTTAGCGTTTTGCCTCCATAAAAAAAATTCCTTTTTAGAAAGCACTTCACAATTGTCTTCATTGACATATGCAAATATTCTGGGTTTAGATATGTTTCGGAGGATCCGCCTTTAGGCAGTATAAGTATTTTTAAATATCTAAGAAATGTATTAAAATGTGACATTTTTGTTTTTTAAATATCACCTTGCTCTCGGAAATTCGGAAATAGCCTTTTGTTTCTCTAGATTTCTAGTATCTATAATAAATTTTACCCTGATGAAACTGCATATATCGAAGTAAAAAAATTCCAAATTTATATAATATATAATTGGTTTTTGAGAAAAGGAAATGTGCAGTATCTGTCGCATGTGAATTTGAATTTGAACATTTATTTATTCCTCACAAAAAGTGAAAAGGGAGGGTGGAGAAAAAGCTGTTTTAACACAGCTTGACAGCGCTCCATCCCCCAAAGGCAAAGGCAACAGTAACAGCTTGCATATATCCCGTTACAAGATTACAGAAAAAAAGAACAAATACTGCATACAAGACTACAGGTTTCAAAGCCTAGAAGTTTACAAAGGCACCAGGCAAATAATAATAATAATAATAATAATTGGTTTTTAGGGAAAGGAAATGGCGCAGAATCTGTCTCATATATCGTTGGACACCTGAACCGCGCCGTAAGGGAAGGGATAAAGGAGGGAGTGAAAGAAGAAAGGGAGAGGTGCCGTAGTGGAGGGCTCCGGAATTATTTCGACCACCTGGGTATCTTTAACGTGCACTGACATCGCACAGCACACGGGCGCCTTAGCGTTTTTCCTCCATAAAAACGCAGCCGCCGCGGTCGGGTTCGAACCCGGGAACTCCGGATCAGTCAAAGGACAATCATTTTTTTTTCCTTTTTTATTACAGGGAAAAAAGAAATTTAAAAATTGAAAGATTCGGACAAATATACATGGAAGAGAGACATACATACGCAACGCATCTGTCTAATGCGAAAACACTAATAATTTCAATGAAATGAAAAACTTATCCACATTGATTATTTCTCTTGATATCACCAATGTTCACTATGACATGAAAATATCAGTGAAATGCGGTTGTTTTTAAGCCTTTTCACATCCACGCCTTCCGAGTGGAAGCGGTTAAGAATGCTTGGCAGCGTGTGCGCAATTCATTGTTGGCCATAGCATGTACGCGAAAAAGGAATGTTCCAGGGTACCTGATGACGATAGGGATAGACGCTGTGTGTGCTCTCTAAGTTTGCCTGCGTTAGGAATATCTCAAGTTTTCCCTTAATTGCTGGCTTGTAGCATCTAATTAACTTGAAGCTATATACGTCAGTAGCTTTTAATATATCGTTTTGGAGGAAAAGTGGTTGAGTGTGTTCCAAGTAAGGAACATTCTCAATTGCTCGTATTGCTTTCTTCTGCAATAGAATTAAGCTATGTATATTCTTTAATGTAGTGTTTCCCAAAATCAGTGTGCAATAATCAAGCTGCGAATGGATTAATGAATTATAAAGTAGTTTTTTTACGCCAGTAGGAAACGAGTGACGGCACCTATTTAAAATACCGGTAGCTTTTTGCACTTTCCCGCAAAGAATCATGACATGTTCGTTCCAAGACATGTCATCTGAGAAAGTCACCCCAAGTCTTTTTACACTTTTATCGCACAATATACTAAATGGTCCTAATCTGATAGTATTTGTCATCTTGACGTAAGTCCGTCGAGCCCTGAGAAGGACGCATTTTGTTTTTGCCTCGTTGATAAGCAGGTTGTTTCTTTGCGACCATTCTTGAAGCGTATTGCAAACGGAGCTTGCTTCGCGAAGCATACATGATAAATCTCGGCCTGCAACATACACAGTACAGTCATCGGCGAAGATTACAAATTGACATCTGGGGATTGTTTGAAAAACATCATTTACGCAGTACAAAAACAATATGGGACCTAGGATACTGCCTTGTGGAACGCCAGTTTTTATTTGTCGAGGGCTCGATTTATGTTCGTTAATTTCTACAAATTGGGTTCGTAAGTGAAGGTAAGATTTTAGAAGCTGGAGGGATAGTCCTCGGATACCATATCTTTCTATTTTTGTGAGAAATAAGTCGTGGTTAAAGCGGTCAAAAGCTTTACTGAAGTCTAGGTAAATACCAAGCGTCATTAATTTTTTTTCAAAGTTATCTAGTATTATGTCTTTCTGAATTAGTAAGGCGGTTTCTATAGAGCGATTTTGTCTGAAACCATGCTGGCTATCTGTTATTAAAGTATATTTGTGGGAGAAACTATCCACTCGGACCTTAATTACCTTTTCAAGGCCTTTAGAAACAATTGGCAGTATAGAGACTGGACGATAATTACTCATATTGTTCCTATCTCCTCCTTTGTGTATAATTGTCTCTTTTGCGACCTTCATGCTCTGGGGAAAAACGCCTGTTGACACTGCAGTGTTGAAAATATGAGCTAATACAGGTGCAATAAGATCCACTACATGTTTAACTGGTCTGATTTCGATGCCATTTACATCTTTACTGCGGCTGTTTTTGAGGCTCTGGATAAGCGTTTTTACTTCTGAGGTACAAGTACGTTGGAAGAATAACGTATTTAAATTCATTTGGATAATTGTGGGGTCATCATAATCGTTACTGCCGACTCCTATATCAGTAAAAAGCTATTAAAGTGGTCTGCGAGCTCTTTCTCCTTGAGAAGCGTATCGTTTATTTCAGGCTGTCAATGCGGCTGCACTCATCTTTCCTATTTAACACACTGTTTATCCTTTTCCACAAGATATCGCTTCTTTGTAGACAGGTTTCATCAAATACACGATAGTAATAGTCATTTGTTGCTTTTTTCTTTTCTTTATTTACTTTATTTCGAAAAGCTTTACATTCTATCCATTTACTGATGTTTCTAGATAGGATAAAGCATTGATAAAGTTCATTTTTCTTTTCAATTTTCTTAAGAAGGTATTTTGTGATCCATGGCCTATGCGCTCGTTTTGTTTGATGGTGTATCTTTAAAGAAAAGGATTCAAACTAAAGTTTCCGAAAAAATGCTCTGGAATTTGTTATAGGAATCATCAGCGTCTGTGAGCTGAAAGATATCGCTCCAATCAATCCGGAGCAGTTTCTGTCTGAAACTTTCTAATGTGGCGGGCGAGATATCAGGATATGCGATTACATCTGCTTCTTTGGGCCTACGAACGCTGCGGTGCTTTATAAACAAAACTATATGCATGTGGTCGCTTATGTCCGCACATAATGCTCCCGATAGTGTGACTTCTGACGACGCGTTCGTAAAGAACATGTCCAGCAGTGAAGATGTAGATGCAGTGATGCGCGTTGGCGATGTAATTACATTGCGAAAATTATTGTCTTCAAGGACGGATATAAATTGTGCCGCTGGGGCTGAATTTCTGGATACGTCCACATTAAAATCACCTCCACAGGTTAGCTCATATCTGTTGTCATTTGCATATGATAAAAGACAATCAAGGAATTCTTAAAACGCACGTACGTTACCACTAGGTGGACGGTATACTACCGCAAACAAATTCCTGCCCATTCTTATGCAGAGGACCTTGAAATTATCATTTATAACTGAGAATTATTCTACCTTTTCGCTGTCCTTGAACACTGTCTGTATTGCGATGCCCCCTCCTCGTAGGCCTTGGCGGTTTAAGTAGTGATGTTGATAACCGGGCAAGACTAGAAAATCAGAATAGTTTGTGTACCATGTTTCGCTGAACATAATGACATCAAACTTGAAGCCACATGATTCTAGCAATACACCTATATAATCGTGGTTTGACGAAACAGATCTGGTATTTAAGTGGAACAATTTGGTGCACTTTGTTAGGTTAACCCCAACGAGATCATTTATATCTTCCGGGAGAATACAGTCCATGATATCGGCCACTTATACTTTAGGAAATGTATCGGTACAGATCTTACCGATGTCACTTTCGCGAAGAATTTGTACAATCGATGACGTCTCAGTGCGGCGCGCAAAAATGCTGCCGTTTCGGGTCCAGACAAACTTCCAGTTGTGCTCACGCTTGCGCGCACTAGCCATCCCGAGCAATTTTTTCAATGTCGGGCACAAGTACTCATTAATGTACTCTGGAGAAACGTTTTCATCTGGAGAAACGTTTTCATCTTCACTTGACAGTCCTAGCCTCTCAGTGGTTAGTTTTTTCTTTCGCGACTTCTCATGGACCTTGTCTCGCTTCTCACGACGTTGAAACTGCACGATGATGTTTGTTTTGTCTTTCTCTTTTGTTTGCATTCTGTGGCACACGTCTACGCCGTCGTTAGATATAGCTTCACCAATGACGTCACCAATCTTTCTCAGCAGCTCGGCAAGATTTTCATTGGGTTCATGTTTGATTCCTTTGATTTCCAGATTTCGATTTCTGGAGTACTGTTCTGATTTCACCAAGTTTATCTGGAATTCAGCCAGGTCCTTTTCAAGCGAGAAAGCCTTCTGCCGAAGGCATTCGTTTTCTTTCTTAACACTACTGTTTTCTTTTAGAGTAGTCTCTAGTTGTCGGTTTGCATCATCAAGTGTCTTACTCATCTCATTCATGCTCACTTATATCTCCTCTAGTTCTGTACGCAGTCCCCTTTCCTCTTGTCTAATGTTTCGCTCTAGTGCATCCCTTAGAGCTTTCCATTCCAGTTTCATTTCTTCTTTGAAATCGCTCAGTAGTTTTGCCACTTCTTTAGTCATATTTTTAGGAATACACTTTCCACACTTTTTGCAAACATGCGTAAAACAGCTAAAGGCAACAGTTAAAGGCAGCAGTGACAGCAGTGCAGAAAACCCAAGAGAAATTATGCGTACTTAAAAGAACTGTGGACTAACCTGCAAGATGCAGTGCACACGAGTAAGGTGTTGCCCTCAGCGTCGCTGCCACTGCTGCCGAATGCGCGACTCGGCGACTCGATGCTGGCTTTATAGGTGCTGGATAGGGGGCGTGGCTGTATCGTCGTATTCTTTGCGCCGCTTGCGGCCAGTGCCACGATGGCCGGGTACACTAAGACCGGTTCGTAGTAGTGCAGCGATGACTGGGCAACCGCAGATCCGCGTGTAGTCCAGCAGCGATTTGCCAGGGAACAGGCACAGTGTTGCCCCTTCACTTGCGTACAGGATGCCTGCAAGATGCAGTGAACACGAGTAAAGTGTTGCCCTCAGCATCGCTGTCACTGCTGCCGAATGCCAATCGTTGGACTCCTGAACCTATCGTGGACACCTGAATGTATCCTTGGACACCTGAACTGCGCCGTAAGGGAAGGTATAAATGAGGGAGTGAAAGAAGGAAGGAAGAAAGAGGTGCCGTAGAGGAGGGCTCCGGAATAATTTCGACCACCTGGGGATCTTTAACGTGCACACATCGCACAGCACACCGGCGCCTTAAGCCCGGGATACATGGAGCGTTTTTTGGGCGATTTTCACCCGACGGCGCGCATTTGACGCCCGGTCTCGAAAAAAACGCCCGCCGCCGCTGATCTGTCCCCGCCAGATATTGACGCGCGGCGTCCGGAGAGACCGGAAGCGGCAGCCGGAGCAAGCCAATAGCAGCGCAGAAAGCCCGCACTTCCGGTTTGGCCGCCTCCGCCGCCGCCGCCGCCAACATGGCCGCCATGGCCGACGAGCTCTGCTGTGTTTATTGCACGAAAATGTTGTTATCGTGAAAATAAACGCTTCACGAGACATGAAATGTCACTTTTTTTTGGAGAACAGGACCGAATCTGGATCTAAATGCCCGCTTTTCCTCCCTGAAGCGAAGGTGCCGAAGAAAACCGCAGCCGATGGTAGCCACGGCTGAGCGGGCATCGAAAGGTACGCGACCGCATGCATTCGAGCGCGCAAAACCTTGTAGATATCTATGCACGCGTACTGCAATCAGTACAGTGGTGTCTAAATGAACAATTTTGTTATTCTGAATAAGGAGTCAGCGTCGCTGCTCTCAAAGAGCTCCCCGCTCAATGGTATTTGCCACTTGATCATATTGCTTCCGCGCTCAGAGATACGCGGCGGCGGGCTGCCGCTTTTTCGCTCCATGTATCTCCGGCTCAAAAGGCACTTTTTGCCAAATTAGTATTCTTTTTTACTTCGATGAATGCATTTTAATGAGCTGTAAAATTTATTATAGATACTATAAATATAGGGAAACAAAACGGTTATTTCTGAATTTCCGAGAGCAAGCTGATATTTTAAAAAAACGACAAAAACGCACATTTTCATACTTTTCTTATATATTTAAATATACCGCATAAAAAAGCATCCTCCGAAACATATCTAAACCCAGAATATTTGCAAATGTCAATGAAGGCAATTTTGAAGTGTTTTCTAAAATCTGGAATTTTTTTATGCAGGCGTTTTTATGGAGGGAAAACGCTAAGGAGCCCGTATGCTGTAAGAAGATCACCGCCGCCGTGCACAAGCTCACCGCTCGAAGCCAGGGCATGTCCCAGCAAGCGCGCTGCGGCTATACAATGCCGCAGCTTTGGGGGCGGTGCTCTATGCGCTGCAGCTCGTCATGGTGCGCAAGCCGTGCTTGAGAGAGAGAGAGAGAAAAAAAAAACTTTATTTGGGCGCTTTCAAGGCCTTGGCGTCTCGAGGCCTCCGTCGTCTTCACTGCGCTTGCGACTTGAGGCCTCTTCTTAAGCAAGGTTTGGCCCCTATTCCAGGGCTCCACTGAGCCTGCTACCTCAATTGCGTGCTGCACTAAAGCCCTTTGGGCCGTGAGCTCGCAGCTGATGAGCAGACTCTCCCATTGCTCCGCACTCGGGTTATTGTGTTGGTGCAATGTTTGGTTGCGTTTACATTCCCATGTGATGTGGTAGAGTGTGGGTGTGGCCCCGCACCAGGGGCAGGTATCTCTGTACTGCGTCGGGCATTTTGTTTAGGATGTATAAATTTGGGAAGGAGTTTGTTTCCAGTCTGCGCCAAAACGTTGCTTCCCCTTTCGTCAGGGCTTTATGCAGTGGGGGGTATTTAGCTCTCGTCCCCCTGTGTAGGTTTAGGATGTCTGTATATCCTCCCTCACACGCGTGTGGGCGACACTCCGGTGCATGGGACTGCCCGGCTCGGAACGTGGTTTATCGAGCTAGGCTGTCTGCCCTTTCGTTGCCCTCTATGCCTGCATGGGCCGGAATTCAGATTAACTTGTGTGTAATGTCTCTCCTGGCGAGCTTGACCCCGCCGAGGATTTTTAGGACGGTTCTGCTTATCCTGCCCCTTGTGTAGTTCCTGCACGCCTCCTTTGAGTCTGTTAGGATGTTTAAAGGCCCGCCTGTTCTGTAACCTTCTGCTGCCGCCAGCGCCACGGCAATTTCCTCGGCCTCTGCGGTACTGGCGATTTTCGCCGTCGCGCATGTGATTAGGTTTCCTGTGCAATCTACCACCACCGCTGTGGCCGCGCGGTCCTCTCCTCGCAGGTATGTGGCGGCATCCGTGTATACCGTATTGCTCAGTCGCGCTAGTGTGTTTTCCACATGTTCAGCCCGCGCCTGTCTCCTGCGCTCGTGGAAAAACTCGAGCTCCGTCACCGAAAGTCCCTGCGCGTGTGCCTAAGCCAGGCCAAAAACTCGCAGTGCGCCACAACGTTGGCCGAGGCAGGAGCGTGGCCACTTGAGCTTCAAGCAGCGCGCAGGGCACTTAATCACATCGACCGGCTTCACCGCGCTCCGGACGGCGGCTCGCTGCTGCAGCGTATGCGCTCGCACCCGCGCTCACGAATGAGCGCGGTGCTGCTCGAGTATGAGCAATTGACTCAAGGCCCACCCCCCTACGGCTCTTGCGCGCGCTGGCCGGCTGCATCGGAGGTACAGCGAGAGATCGTCGGCATTGCGGGAAAGCGGAGCACACCCCTCTGTGCTGTGCAGCAGCAGGCCAGAGCCGTCATATACGAGGAGCTCCAGGACCATCTCCTCGTGTCCACTGACGGCGCAGTGGCCCGCGACAGCTGCTCCCTTGCAGCGGCGGCTACCATCCCCGCCCTGCGACTGCACATGCAGCCAACAACACGCAACCTTCCTGGGCTCCCTCACCAAGGCAGAGATGATGGGGATCCGGCTCGGACTGGACCTGCTGCTCACCCTCGGCCCTCCGCCGCCCAGGATTGCTCTGCTGTGCGACTCCAGCGCCGCCCTCAGCCGCCTGCAATCTAACGGCCGTGGTATCCCACTAGTGCGGGAAATTCGCTCGCGTATCAAGGGCCTCGCGCAGAGAGGATGTGCCGTGCGTGCACAATGGGTGCCCAGTCACTGCGGCATTGCCGGCAACAAAGAAGCTGGCGACCTCGCGACCGCTGCACGTCAAATACCTGCCAGCGATCTGCCCCTTGCGCTGGAGGACGTGCGTGCAGCTATCCATGACCATCTCCGAAAGCAGCACACCGACCCACGCATCGCAGGAGGTGAGCGCATCAACAGTATCACGGGCTGTCGCGCACTTACTTGGTCGCAACGCGTAATAATCCTCCGCGCGCGCATTGGCCGCGTGTGGCCCGGGGAACGACGGGAGCGTCACGGAATCCCGACGAGTTATGTGTGTTACGAATGCGTTGCAGTGGAAACACTAGAACACCTGCTCCTTCGCTGTGCTGCGTTCGCCGATGTTCGTCGCGATATGCTTGCGGCCTATAGGGCGCTGGGCATACTACCAGACACCCTCAAGACGCTATTGTGGCAGCAGGGCAGTACGCGCACTCGTGAGCGAACCTTGGTTAGCCTCTGTGCTTTCCTCGAACACACGGGCTTGACGTGCCGTCTGTTCTCCGTCAGGTAGTTACACGCAGTGACCGAACGCTCCGTGAGTTCTACCAGGAACGATTAATAAATGGACACCCCACTCCAGTTGTCGCCAACAAAGTGCCGTGCGCGTGTGATTTAATTCCTCTAAAATGAACTAAAACCCCCACAACCTGGACACATTTCTTATTGTGTAAATAGTTTGTATATATTACTTCTCCCCCTATCCTCTCTTCCTTTCCGCTCACCTCTTTCAATTATTTCTCCATTCTGCCTAATAATTGGTTTTTGGTGGAAAGGAAATGCCGCTATCCTTTATTTGCGCTGCCCCAGCTCAGGTGCTTCATTATCGATGGCGGATGCCGGGGCTATCAAAAATCTTTTCCTTCCTTTTTGCTATTACTTTAATAAAAACCAGTACCACCACCTTTTTACTATTACTTTAATAAAAAAAACACTACCACCACCACCACCGTGTGTTGTGCGAGGTCAGTGCACGTTAAAGATTCCCAGGTGGTCGAAATTTTTCCGGAGCCCTCCACTACGCGGCACCTCTCTCTTCCTTTCTTCTATCACTCCCTCCTTTATTCCTTCCCTTACGGCGCGGTTCAGGTGTCCAAGGATATATGAGACAGATACTGCGCCATTTCCTTTCTCCCAAAACCAATTACTATTAATATTATTTGCCATTATTGCGCTCTCTTGCATTACAGAGTCATGACTTTTGGGGGTGTTAGTTATATGATCTATTGCATAAGAATTTTCTGTCGAATCGCCTTGGAAGACTTTCAGTTATGACTAAGAACAACTTGCGCATATTGTCAGTCTTTTTTTCTCGACTTGCCAGGCAAAGCTTGCGCTGGGCGGTTTCTGTGTGCGGTTATACTCATTTCGTTGTTGCCTCGAAGGGCAAAAATTGTTTGTGTCGTAGACTACATCTACGTGCGTACCGAATGATGCCCCTGCATGGGGCTCCACAAAAAAGAAAAAGAAAGTTAGCTACGGTTAAATTAATTTAACGTAAAGTGCGTTCCGTCTGGAAGTGGCACTTGTTTATACAGCGTTCGTAAACCAATAAACGTTGCGGCCTGTTGCTGCAGTGCCGCTTGACTGAGACGAAAGCGTTTCTTGTGGATAGACAGGAATTGTCCGCAATAAAACATAAATGAAAAAGTTCATTAGGCAACACAAAAAAATTAATGTGGATTAGCCCAGCTAATCCAGGATATAGCAAGCGAAAGCGAGAATGAGGTCTCCAGTGGCCCACGGAGCCAGTTGTGCGCCTTTTCTTTCCTGAAAATGAAGGGTCTTTGGAAATTTAGAGATCCCCAGGTGGTCGAAATTATCCTGGACTCCTCCACTACAGCTCCCCTCTCTTCCTTTCTTCTTTCACTCCATCCTTTATTCCTTCCCTTACGGCGCGGTTCAGGTGTCCAAGGATATATGAGACAGATACTGCGCCATTTCCTTTCCCAAATACCAATTTTTATTTTCCTTCGCTTACTGCGCGGTTCAGGTGTCCACCGAAATATGTGACACGCGTTATTTCCTTTCTTAAAACAACTTTCGTTTCACTTTCCTTCCCTTACGGTACAGTGGCTGGAATACCCCTATTCCAGCCACTGTACTTACGGCTCGGCTCGGGTGTCCACAGAGATATGCGAGACAGGTATCATTTCCTTTCCTTAAAACCAAGTTTATTTCACTTTCCGTCCTTTGCGGCGCGATTCGGCTGTCCACCGAGATATGTGAGACAGGTGTAATCTCGTTTCCATTTCATTTTCCTTCTCTTACGGGTGCGGTTCGGGTGTCCACCGAGATATGTAAGACAGGTGTCATTTCCTTGTTTGACCTCTAGCTACATTCAAGGTCAAACTTGCGCTTGCGCTGACGCTCGAAAGCTGGCGTAGTGAAGCTTTTCGCTTCAAAACAAGGGTATTCAGTGTGCTGTCTCGCATGGACCACGAGGATGGATTACCAGCTGGCATGGCAGGCGCATCACAAGTCCTTTATTTAGAAGTATTACTGGGCGGCAGCTAACACGTCATAGCAACCGCACTGCTTGAAGGGCGTCAGTGCGGATCACAGCGTGGGCCGCAGGGAGCGTAGCTGTGGCGTCCACGAAGCACAGTGCCTCTTGAACTGCAATGGGCACAGCTAAACAGGACGTGAAGGTTCTGTAATTTGAAACAGAGGTTTGATTTAGGACAAGTCTGCATGGGCAGTAGATTGTTGTACTTGCTTCACAGGATTGGATGCTTGCGTCTAGGTAGACAACAATGGACCCGGCGGGTGGCTAAATCTGCCTGGCTTTGATAGGTCAGCAGATCCCGTGGGACCCACTCAATACATACTGGCTGTGGGATGCGTGCCGCGAGCCGGTGGATCTCCTGACAAATCGTTGGACAGCGGCTAACACGTCGTAGCAACCGGACAACTTAAAGGGCGTCAGTGCGGATGACAACGCGGGACGCCGGGAGCATAGTTATGTCGGCCACGAAGCAGAGTGCTTCTTGAATTGCAACGAGCTCAGCACAACAGGACGAAGGGGGTTCCGTAAGCTGAAACCTAGAGGTTTTATTCAGGGCAGGTCTGCACGGGCAGTAAATTGCTGTTGTTGCTTCGCAGGCTTGTATGCTTGCGTCGACGTAGACAACAATGGATCCTTCAAGCAGGCAAGCACCTTGATCTTTAAATTTCTGGCAAAGCAACGATGCCGATTTAGCAGATGTTGCTCGGCGCCTATTTGTTGGCTTGTTGTCGCTGAGCTGTACAAACTTCCACGGAGGAAGAACTGCCGTTGGCGGATGAACTGAGCGTGACATTGCATAAGCCTTCAGTGCGTGCGTGGAGTGCAATATACTGGCCTTAATGCAGCGAGCATCACGGCGCTGCTGCACCAGCTCATCAATGGTGTTGAGCTGAACATTCTCTTGTAATGCTATGACTGGTGTAATGCGTGGAAAGTATGTAATGGTCCTCATTGCCTCTTGGTTCACAGCTTCAAAGCGATCTCATTGGGCTCCTGTAAGATGTTGAAACTGGGCTTGATAAACAATACATGGCTGCAAAACTGCCCTCACGAAATGCCATGCAACGATCTAGCCAGTTCCACCCATTTTAGGAGCAATCGTCTAATCAAAACCCAAGTATGAAAAGCTTGCCTTTTGCCTGAGAAAGCCAAGAAGTCGCTGTTCCTGATTAATGAATCGTTAAGCCCTGGATTTTTACACTCGGACATTCTTGTAGTAGGGTGGGTGATAGTCAAAGACGGATTGGACTTAGAGCAATTGTATGGCGTCCACAGTGGTTGGCGACCGTCGTGTATGTAGTTTTATACACGAAAAGTTTAAGGCCGGTAGATGACGCGTAATTAGAGGTAACATCCAATGCTCTTTGTAGGGCAGACTCCTGAGTAAGCACATCTTGGTGAGTACTCCTAACCGTGCAGTCATCAGCGTATTGCGGAAATTTGATGTCATGGATGTCCTGTAAGCGGATAAAAGCAATAATAAATAACGTCGGTGACAATACTTATTACTGGGGCACGCCGCTGAGCGGAACAAATGTTCCGACCACTTCACCGCTGAGGCGTATAGCAAATTTTCTGCTTTCCAAAAATGATTCAACAACTACGCACTTTCAGAGGGAGATGAAACAGGTCAATGGAGCTCAGAATGGCAGCATGATTGATGTTGTCATATGCCTTATCAAAATCCATTATCAAAAGGTACGCACATTGCGGCTGCGCGTTGATGTTAAAGCTGCAGATGCCAAGACAGCCAACCCGTCCTCTTTACCAATATATGGATGTAATCCAATTTGAGCGGGGTGGGAAAAACCGTGCTGCTCTAGACACCACGAAAAGAGTGTGGCTAACATTTTCTCCGTCAGCTTGCACAGCGTAGGAATTAAGGAGATAGGTCGTAAGTTTGCAAGGTCCGTCGGAGGCTTGCCCGGTTTCGGGATCGGGATCACGACAGCGGATTTCCAGCAGTCTGGCACGACGCCATCCAGCCATACTTTGTTTACGGCGTCCAGTTATTGAGGGAGTGCAGCGCTACTCAGGTTCTGTAAACCTCATACTGAATACTGTCCAGGCCGGGCGCTGTTTTACGTTTCGCATCTACTATTGCAGCCAGGAACTCAGGCATAGAGAATGGGCACGCGATTCCATCTGCGTGGACATCAGATGGCAGCTGATATGCATGCGCTGGGATACCTGCCATATTTAAACTGATAGTTTTAATATCGTACCCATTTCTAGCTGTCTTTTTCAGCACGAAGCACCCATCTAGAGGTAGAAAACTTCCATATACACCACTGTCCAGCAAATACAGATGTTAGCGCCAATATCTCCCATAGCGGCCAGAGTGAAGCCAACTAGAGCGTCGTATCGTCGTCATGACAAAAGTATTCAGGAGAACAAAACCTCATCTTCACGAAAAGCTTAATCCTAGCAGAAAAAAAGCATATTCAGGAAACACTTCATCCAAAAGTGGGATTCGAACCATCGCCGTAGAAAAAATAGAAGCGATGGCGCTTGCCCCTGAGAAAGTCTGACACAATAATCATTTTTCATAGACACTTGCATACCAGCTATTCACACTAGCAGGGTTTGGGGAAAATATTTTCAAGGCGTCGGCATACGCAGCGCATAAAGCAGAAGTGACAAATACTTGTGAGCCTTCTTAACTGCATTCTTGAAGAAGAAAATGTGGTAGCCTTTAAGTAACCTGCAATGGTGTCTGCAATTAGTGTAACGTTCTTGCGATTTCTCGCCTAAACTCCGGCTGCTACCGGTTCTGTTGCCCTTATATGGCATGCATAAGTCATACCTTCTAGAATGTTCGAGTACCTTTTTATTGGATTATCTTATGGGACTATACTAATAGGACCCACTAATCCACCTTAATCTATTTTCTGGGCTGGACTTATTTCTGAAATTTCGGGGGCGGGCCGACTTCCAAGTTTTGGGGGTCCACTTGCCACGGCAGCTAGTTGATATGACGTCACAAAGTCACGTGGCCTCTATCGACCAATCAGGATTGCCCATCAGGGCAGGTTGTAATGACTTCACAAGGTAGCACGACATCTGTCCCGGGATTCCTCCGCCGGCTGTCGAGGTGGTCGGTCGTGCGTTCGGCGGGCTCCGACGACGACGGGGCCGACGCAGCACCCAGGACTCTGGATGCGTAGAAACTGTCTGGAATCACCGACCAAGGAAGCTCCATCATCGGACGCACCGATATCCACAAGGTGGGACGGAGTTAGCTTGATTTTCGAGGCTTGCGGAACCCCACGTGTATCAAGCGGAGTTAAGCCTAACGAGGCTTAGGTCGGCTAAGGAAGGAACCGAGGCCTAAGGGCCTCCAGCAGGCGACTCTAAGAGAAACGGAAGTCGTACAAGGCACGGATATAGATCCGGAAGAGCTGATGATACCGGGTCAATGGTTCAAAGCGAAGAAAAGCAGGAAAATAGCCCCGGCGGAGATAGAAGATAGCGGCCACGTGGCCCGGAACCGAGACGCACGAGAGCGTGCAGTGGAGCGACGCGAAGGAAGAAGGAAGGCAGAGAAGTCGGTGGAAAGGTAATATACGAGAATTCTGCCCGACTACGAGAAGATAATTATGAGACCTCAAGAGGGACTGGAAAAATTACTCAAATTCGGAGGAGCCTTCCTGGCTGACGCAATCAGCGCAGAAGCTGGGGCAAGCGCAGAAGCTGGGACAAGCGACAAAGGCGTGAACGACATCATCACGTTCAACACAAAGCAGCAATCGATCCTCATCGCTACGAAGGACAAAATAAAGAGGAATAAATGCGCAGCGACCAGAGAGCTGACGATAGGCACGGAAAAGGTGAGCGTCAACGCATACGTGGCGGCGCCGGAGAACAGCGGAAAAGGCGTCATATACGACGCCCCTTCATTCTGGACTGAAGACGAAATCTAAGAGAGACTGGAGTACTTCAGCGCGAAGAACCCCCTAATCCTAGGAGTGAGAAAACTGGGAAAGGCAACGAAGGCCGTGCTTATCCTCTTCGAAGAGAGCACGGTTCCAAGGCAAGTGTACCTTTCACCCACGCCGACGAGATGCGTCCTGTACAAGAAAAAGTACGAGGTATGCTATACGTGTGGCCGAATGGGGAACATATCGTACGTGTGCCCGAACCCAGACAACAAAAAGTGCCGAGGATGCGGAGAAGAAAACCCGCAGGAAGATGACCAATGCGAAGCAAAGTGCCAGCTCTGCGGAAAAGAGCACCCACTCGGCGACAAAAAGTGCAAAGAGCTATACCGAACACCGTACGAAATCAAGAAAAGAATCTGGGAGATGAAAAAGGACAGACAAGAAGAGCTGGCGACCCAGCAACAGAAACCCCCGGCGGACGGAGACAAGAAACTCCGCAAGGAGGACTTCCCCAAGCTGGAAGGAAACAGCAAAGGAAACCCGCCGACTCCCGGGAGCCAGGAGACCAGGGGACGTAGGAGATCGAGATCAAGGACCCAAAGGACCCCTGGGGCAAGAGAAGGAGCAGAAGCAGGGATCCAAGCAGAGAACCCAAACAAGTAAGCTTTGTAGAAGGGCCCTCCCAGGCTAAGGATGATAAGGACAGAGAAATAGAACAGTTAAAGAAAAAAGTAGATGAGCTTCAAGGGTTCATAAATAACCTCATGAAAGCACAAAAAGAAATAGAAAAGGCAACATGCCCCCTCCCCTCACACAACCCGCACAACCCATACAGGTAGCTCAACAAACTACCCCCCCCCCAACACTCAAGCGGCAGGAAATGGTAGGAGAGAAAATAGAGGAGGCAGAAACAGTCAGAAGACCCCCACTTAAACGATATGGAGAAGGTTAGGTGGGCGGATGAGATTAGGAAGTTTGCAGGCAAAGGGTGGATGCAGCTGGCAAAGGATAGGGTTAATTGGAGAGACATGGGAGAGGCCTTTGCCCTGCAGTGGGTGTAGTAAGGCTGATGATGATGATGATGATGATGATGATGATGATGATATGGGTAGAACTAAAGAATGAATGTGAAGCAAATAGGAACGCGATAAAAGCGATGCAGACAGAACAAAGAGAATTCATGGCGCAGGTAATGGCTGCACTCAGCCAGATACAAGAGAATATAAATCAAAGATTTGAAAGCATAACAGCAGAATGCAGGCGCAGAGAACCAAACTACAAACACAAAGAACCGAGCTGATTGCCCTTGGAGAGCGACAGAAAAACTTAGAGGACACTGTTACTCAAATTCAATATGGCCGGAAACGCACAAAATAAGTCTAACATTTGGCAGTGGAACTGCCGAGGATTCCAACGCAAGCGAGCGTTACTGCAAAACTACATAGACACATTAGTAGAGAAGCCGCTAGCAATAGCGCTGCAAGAGACCGAGAAATTAGCATCCCTCCCAGAATATCAGGCGTTTCACAGTGATAAAGGGGGAAAATCGCGGGTAACAACCCTAGTGAAAAGAAACATAGCAACAATTGAACACGAATTCAATCCAGGGACATAGAAGGAGTCTTAGTGGCGATGCTTACGGGTAGGAAAGAAGAGCCCAGTCTATTTCTACTAAACATCTACTCAAGCCCTAAACAGAAAAAGATCAGGTTCAGGGCCATCTTCCGAAAAACTCTAAATGCAGCGGGAAAGAACCCCCTCTTCATCGTAGGAGACTTTAATGCGCTGCATGAGGAGTGGGGATACAACAGGAAAGACGGCAAGGGAAGGCAGCTGTGGGAGGATATAGAAGAACTGAGCCTCTCACAATACACCGACCCAGGAAACCCAACTAGAAAAGGAAACAGTGTTACCGCGGACACCACATCCGATCTAACACTCTCCAAAAACACCAGAACAGTAAGGTTGGAAAACACAGGACAAGACCTAGGCAGCAACCACTTTATAATTGCCACTACGCTAATGAAGGAAGTCAAAGGAAAACGGTTAAAACAGCCAAAAGTCACAGAATGAGACAAATTTAGAAAGCGGAGGAAGGAATCCTCAGCCGCAACCATCACGGATCTAGGAGAGTGGACAGACACCCTCAAAAGACATGCCGCCGAAGCAACGGTAACTCTAGAAGGCCAAGACGCCCCACTCATAGCAGACAACAAACTACTGCACATGTGGGAAGCAAAAGGTTGTCTAGAAAACCGGCTCAAACGACAAAAATGGAACCGGAATCTAAAAAGAAAAATAGCCAGATTAAATCAAGAAATCGAAAAATACGCACTACAACTATGCGAACAAAATTGGTGCAGCAAATGCGACGACATGGAAAAAGACATAAGTCTAGCAAAAACATGACACATTCTAAGACACTTACTAGACCCAACCCAATCCAGGTCGCAGGCAAACATAAGACTAGCCAAGACGCGACATAAATTCGACGGAACAGACGAAAGCTTCATGGAAGACATCAAGCAAACATACATAGGGAACGTGACTCGCACCAGCCTACCAGACTATGGGGGACCCCCAAATGAGGAGCTAGACGCACCCATAACGGAGGCTGAAGTGAGAGCGGAAATAATCAGGCTTAAAACAAAATCGGCCCCAGGACTAGATGAAATAACAAAAAAATGCTGCGAAGTCTAGACGATGAGTCGATCGCAGCTATAACAAAATATGTACAGCAGGTATGGGAGAAGGGTGAACTTCCGAAACAATGAAAAGAAGCTAGCATCATACTAATCCCCAAACCAGGCAAGCCCCCTAAGCTTGAGAACCTCAGGCCGATTTCCCTCACATCGTGTGTAGGGAAACTAATGGAACATGCAATCCAAACGAGGCTAACCCGATTCATGGAAGATAACGAACTATGGCCGAGTGAGATGGTCGGATTCCGGCCGGGCCTAAGCACCCAGGATGTGATGTTGAGACTCCAGCACGACATCCTACACTCGCGATCGAGATATGAAAGCAATCCAAACATACACAGGCAGGGCCATTCTAAGCATGGTGGGACTGCAGACGGACAGAGGCATGCAAAAGAAACAGGATATTCCAAGAAAAAGCAGGGAACAGCTGAGGACTGACCTGCTTCCCTAGAACATGCATCCCACCTTCAATAAGGAAAGGAGGAAAAAAAGAGCTGAAGCCCTAGTCAAACGATTCAGCAAAGTAAACAGCGAGACAGTGGCATGCACAGATGCGGCGAGCGGCAAACTGGGAGCAGCAGTAGCCTCGGTAGTAGATGGCCAAGGTAAAGCAATCTCGGCAGCAACAATACGCAGCCGCAATCCAGAGGTAGCGGAAGAAGTAGCAATAGCGCTTGCTTGCGTAGGCACCAAGGCAAGTTACATAATAAGCGACAGTAAAACAGCCATCTACAATTACGGAAGGGCCTGGAATGCCACTAAGATCCATCGTGTCGGAAAAAGGGACATGGCAGTGCGTGGTCAGTAGTTACCTTCAGAAGCACCTCGGTTCTTTGGTGGAAGATGATCCTTTCGTGGTTCGTAGTTCCTCGTATGTCGTGCAGCAACTGGACGTTTTGCCCTCCCTCGAGTACATGGGTTTCTCCATCGATATTGAAGATTTATATTACTCTGTTCCTCATCATGGACTTCTAAGCGCGGTCAGAGATAAGATCATCACAACAGGTGAAGTTCAGTTTCAAAATGCAGCTGGCATTAGCAGTGATAGTTTTGTAGCCTTGTTAGAATTCTACTTAGACTCGACAGCCATTTCATTTGAAGGTAGCTTCTTTGTCCAGAAAAAAGGTGTATGCATAGGGTGTTCAGTGGCACCTGTACTCTGTGATATTTTCTTGTCAGCTGTTGGGAATCAAATCAAAGTTCAACTTAGAGATCCACGTGTAGTATCTATTTTTAGATACGTGGACGATTTTTTGGTTATCATGAAGAATGTTCATGAGTCCGATGTAGCTTCCGCGGCAGGAAGTGTGTTATCAGTCTTCACCAGTAACAGCCAGGGCCTCAAGTTCACGTGGGAGTTACCAGTGAATCGCGAACTGCAGTTTTTAGACGTTAGATTGGTTTTTATGGAGGATCACCTTTGCTGGGCGTACAATCCCAGATCTAAGAAAGGGCTGTTACAGTTTGATAGTGCTCATTCTAAACTTGTAAAAAGAGCAATAATCGCTAATTCCCTTCAGAATGCCTTAAGAAAGTCGTGCCATCACACGATGTCTATGAGCTTTGGCGCCCAAATTCAGAGGTTGCACGAAGCGGGTTACCCGCCCCATTTGATTTTGGCTGTTTCTGAAATGTTAATCCAGAAATTCAAGCGGCCTTGTGATGAGAAACTTCCGGAAGCAAAAAAATTGGTCCCTGTGATTCCGTACATGCATAAGGTGTCCCATGGTATAAAAAAAGTCGCAAGCAAACATCAGGTGCAGGTTGTGTTCTCGGCCCCATCAAAGTTGTCAAAGATTTGCACATTGTCAAAACCGGATAAGAAACGACCGGTTCGCCCTATTAAACATCAAAAACTGTTCACGAAATGCAGATCACAAGTTGTATATCAGATTCCTCTAAGCTGCGGTTTAGTTTACATAGGGCAAACCGGTCGCTGTTTTAATGAACGTGCCAGTGAACACTTGCGGAATGTGCGCCAACATCATGGAAGTTTCCTTGCAGATCACTGCAAGACGTGCAAGGGGTGTAGTCCGGATCTGAGCAAAACAACTTTTTTGAAGAGCGGTAAAGACAGATTTGAGCGAGAAGTTGTGGAGGCATTTTTTATTAAGAAAGCGGGAAGCGCATGTGTTAGTAGGCCGTCCATTTCAATTAGTGACGCTGAGGTGGCGTTTCTCGAAGGCTGTCTTTAGGTTTCAACGTTTGCAAGTTTTCTGCATACATTGTTTTTCATCGAAGTGTTTTATCGACCGAAAAGACGTTTGTGTAAAAACCAATATTGTAGCACTTTGACGCTGAGGGTTTTCTCAAAGGTTTTTAATTTTTGACGATAATTATAGTACATTGACGCTGGGAGGTTCCCCCGAAGGTTTAAGTTTTCATGTCCACCAAATTTTCCGCGTTTGTTGTTGGTCATTCTTTCATTTTCACTCTTTGTGTTAAATCACGATTGTTGAGTTTGCGCGCTGGTTTCCTTGCCCAAGCGTGTGTGTATCATTTGGATGATCAATTGCTTTCATGTGGGTTGCGCAATCATTTAATCTGGGGACTTATAAAGTAAGAATAATGCTGTTATCAAGTGGATAGTGCAGAAGGCGTCTCTGGTCTGTAAAAGTAGCGCCTACTTCCGATGTTCTGACTATTGAAGAAATTGCGTTTTGTTGTGTGATAAGCTTGTTGTGATACGGCTCAGTTGATGCATAAAATGTAGGGGTTTGGTGCAATAAACTTCAGTTGCAAGTTGGCGCCCGTCCTGTTGTGTTCGTGCCTCTTTGTCTTTGTCGTTTTAGCGCCGTCCTAACTTCTTTCAAGATATGAACCAACTAGCCCAAATCAAAGTACTTCTTGGGCAGAGTAGCACCAGAAGCGGTGCGAATACTAGTTGGAAGGAAAATTGATAGGAAAATTAGCCTCATATGGGCACCAGCTCACACGTCAGTTCCAGGCAACGAGGCGGCGCACCTCTTAGCCCGAGATCTCTACCTCCGGGCAAGAGCAGAGCCGCCTGATTGCAAGGAGCTTGACGAGAGACTACAGACATACAAGAAGATAATAGAAAACTACAGATTACAGCGAAGAACTGTCCCTCCACCGGACAAAGAGCTCGGAAACAGAGGCAACAACTTGGCGCAGATTACAGGCAGGAAACTACATAAATCCGGTATGGGCATCACACCTCCTGAAAGACGAAGACATAGACGATAAATGTAAGGAATGCGGGGAGAGGGGGACCCTCGACCACATAATCTGGCAATGCACACACTCCCCAGGGGTCAATGAAAGAATAAATAGTAGAGAAGCCTGGGAGACCCTTCTGCAAAGCGCGGACCCCGCCATGCAGAGGAAAGCCATCCATCTGGCGGTAGAGGCCACGAAGAGCCAGCAACTCTTTGCCTGCATCTAGTCGTGGAGGCCCCAGCCCCTGCCCCTAGGCCTGCGCGCCAGGGGTAAGGAGTAGGGGGTCTCCATTTCTGATGGAAATAAAAGTTTTTGGAATGGAATGGAATGGACACCTGTCCCCTCCTCCAGGGCAAGGTCGACAAATAAAAATATCACGTCACACTGGTCACTGGCATACCAAGCCCCGCCCTGCCGTGCATAAGCTGAGGCCTCACGCACGTGTTCTTGCCGGCCACGTGACTCTCAGCACATTCCTTGATATGCATGCCATTCTCGCGTCCGTCGACGGGTGAAGTTTTCCGGTCTAGGCCATAGCATTCCTTAGCGCAGAATCCCAATATCTCCGAATCAGCACCGTGTTTCTCGCGAAGCTCAAGGCGTTAATCCACGCCCATTTGCCGGTGTAGCAGTCGACAAACTGGCAAATGGTAATATCAAGAAACCAACTGCTCGACAGGCTTCCTCCACGTGTTTCATGGGACGCCGATCCATGGGGCGCACGGGTTCCGATAGCATCCAACCCTTCTGTTCGAATGGAGCCGCTCCTATAGTTTGGAATTTACACTGCTGTTCAAATAGAGATGGCCCATGGCAGGTTGTTATGACGTCACAAGACCGCCTGGCTTCTCTCGACCAATCAGAAAATTTTGTTACGGAGAAATCGGAAACAGCATGACGACAACCTAGATGCGATCGCATTATAGGACACGTGAGCCCCTCTCAAAAAATAAAGGCCACGGCAGAAAAGATATAAAAAAATACGCCAATACAGGAATATGCTGGGTGCGCGAGCTGAAAATATGCAGATAGATAGATAGATAAACAGGAGGAGGGAAAGGCAGGGATGTTAACCAGAAAGGGGTTCCGGTTGGCTACCCTGCACTGGGGAAGAGGGATTAGGGGGCTAAAAGGAGGAAGAGAGAAGGGAAACAAGGCATAACACACTCACACGCGCAACGCTGTAACAATTTGTCACTCAATCCAGTCGCTCTCAAGTAGGCAAAGAGCGCCTTGTATGCCTTGAGGGCAGTCGGCTGCTGTGGCCACGGACCGAGGATCTTTTGCTCTGTTAATGGGCGAGGATCGAGGCGGTCCAGGGCACAACACAGTGTATGTCTTGCACTCGAAAATGCATTGCACTCACAGAGAAGATGAGCGATGGTCTCCTCGCAATAACAGCTCTCACAGGCAGGGCTGTCGGCCGTCCCAATCCGGAAAGCATAATAATTGGTAAATGCAACACCGATCCATAAACGGCATAACAGTGTTGCGTCACGACGTTCTAAGTTACGTGAAAGACGAAGGCGCAGTTCAGGGTCCAGTGCCTTGAGGCGGAGGTTGCAACACTCTCCTGTGGTCCACGATGAAAGTGTGAGCTCCAGCGCCAAAGGGCGAAGCCCACACGCAGCGTCAGGTCTCGATATTGGGATCCTCACTGTAAGTCCGTCGTTGTGAGCAGAAAGCGCAGCCGCATCGGCCTGGTGATTACCGTTAATACCACAGTGTCCTGGCAGCCATTGAAAAATGATGTCATGACCTTTGGAAACGGTGCCGTGGTACAGTAGACGAATCTCAGCAACAAGTTGCTCCTGCGACCCGCGGCGTAGCGCAGCTTGCAGGGCTTGAAGGGCTGCTTTAGAGTCGGTGAAAACCGTCCAGTCATGTGGAGGCTCTTGACTGATGAACTCTACCGCAGCCCGTAAGGCTGCGAGTTCCGCACCAGTTGAAGATGTTGGATAGGTCATCTTCGCTTTCATGAAGATGGTGAAAATATGCAAAGTTGTTTCGCTTGGCTAGAACACTCCGTCTTTTTTTTAAACATGCAAAGTTGTAAAAAAGACGGAGTGTTCTAGCCAAGTGAAACCAACCGAGTAATGTTGTGAGTCGCGTGGCCTGGTCTTCAGCACAGTTTTCTTTCCCCAAAGTGAATAAGCTAGTAAATACTAATTATCCAACTTTTTAAACATTGGCTTTAGGAATAAAGTGTGATTTCAGTTGTAGATCATTTTGAAAACAGCTGGCTGAATCAAGGTACCGTTTACGCAGCTTTATTTACCAGTCTTTAAAAAGTCTGCGAAATACATAAACTACCACATTGAAACCTTGTGTTGCAGATCAAATTCTGCAAATGCCCCCCCCCCCCTCCAGGTCAAAATTTGTTAATGGTATCCTGCTTGCTAACGCTTTCATCTGGTCCCAGAAGGAAGCTTCCTGGTTTTCTGCTAGTTTTTTTTTATTCGAGAAGTGTGCCATGAGGCATAAGTTGAAAAGGAAAGGGGGGGAAGGAATGCACGGGATTGAAAGTTAAAAGAAGGAGTGAAGAACCGTTGCGCTGAGGTAGTCGCAGAGGTTGTGAATGAAACGGTTGTCCATTGTCCACTTCACGAAGTCACTTTCGCGGTTCCACCGCAGGCCCACCTCCCTGAGGAGCCGTTTTCTGATAGCAGCCGTCGCTGGGCACGTCCACAACAAGTGCCGCACATCACATATGTCCGGTGCAGCGCCACAGTGAGGGCACCTGTCAGGTAGTGGTAGATCTTTGGCACGCCACCGATGACGGACAGATGGTGTCAGAGCCGCCCCTGCCCGAATCCGGCGCACGGATACCTCCTCCTGCCGAGTAAGACTACGGGGGAGAGGGTGCGAACACGGAGGAATTAGAGCGCGTGTTCGCTGGCGCAGAACTTCGGAATCGGAAACGTGGGACAGGAACGGATCTGGGGGAAGAGGGGAAGGTGGCGGATCGTCTAATGTATGAAGATGAGTCATAGCATCCGCTTGAATGTTATGTGGATCCTGGGCATGGCCGCGAATCCAGTGTATGCGCACAGGACATGGATACTTTGCGCAGAGCACATGAATAGATTGTGAAATCTGGAACGTTCGTCGAACAGCCTTCAGCTGTTTAAGGGCGGCGCGGGAATCGGTGTAAATGTGAACTGTATTGAACGTTGGAACGAGCGGAAGGGAAGCAATGGCATTGTAAATGGCTTGAAGTTCCAATGCCAGGGGAGTGCACGTATCCGCAGTATACGTCGCGCGAGAGTTGAGATGCGGATGAGATGGACTATACACAGCAGTAACTCCCCTCTCTGCAGAATGAGATGCATCCGTGTATAATATGCACCCTTCAGGCAGATACGCTGCTGATACCGACGGGGAAACAGTGGGGCGATTGTCAGTGAGCTGGCAATAGGACCACGGTGGAAGTGTCTTTAAACGATGAAGTTTGAGAGACTGTTTTCGAGCTCTATTTGCCACCCGTTGGTCGATGATTTCACTGAGTGTATTAAGTTGGGCGAACTCCTGTAGCACAGGTATGGGTGTTAAACGAGGCAAATATGTTATGACGCGCATAGCCTCACGATTGATAGCTTCAAGGGAGTTCCACTGTCTGCGGGTGAGACGTTGAAATTGAGCCTGATATACTATCCATGGCTGAAGGATAGAGCGCACAAGCTGGCGGGCCGTATGAGCACGTGCGCCACCAGAGCGCATAGCTATGCGACGAATCAGACCTAGAGTAGCGTGAGCCGATTTACGGGTGGCTGTCAGCCACGGGGTGCCAATCCCAGATGTATGGAGGAGAAGACCAAGAATACGGACAGTTTCTACCTGAGGAACCAGAGAGTTATGTACCGTAAAATTTAAAGGGGGAGCTTTCCGTAAGGCGGCTTTATTTCCAATTCGAATGAAACATGATTTAGTAGGAGAGAGTGTTAGACCCAGAGGTGGGAGGCGAGATGTCAATACATCCAGCGCGTGTTGAAGGGCCGACTGATGAATAGACGCATCTGGATGACAGCACCACAAGGTGATATCATCGGCATATGCAAGCACGCGGATAGAAGGGATGGTCTCTAGGGCTCGAACAAGAGGAATTAAAGCCACATTAAATAATGTGGGGCGAGAACGGAGCCCTGCGGCACTCCTCTATTGGAAGTGAAATTACCAAAGGGCTTTCCGTGGACGCGCACGCTGAAGGTTCGATTTGCTAAAAAGGCGTGAATGGAGAGGAGGAACCGGTGAGGGAGACCAAGAGTTTGAAGGGAGGCAAGAATGGCAGAGTGAAGGATGTTATCATATGCCTTTGTTATGTCTGTAGCGATTACGGTTCGTACAAGGTGACTCTGTGGAGAGTGGTCAAGCACGTCAGCAGCCAAAGTAGCAAGGCCGTCCTCCATTCCAATTTGTGGGCGGAAACCAATTTGGGAATCTGGGTAACAATCATGGGATTCCAGCCACCATGATAAGCATGCGGCTAGAATGTTTTCATAAAGCTTGCAGATGGTAGGGGTAAGAGAAATTGGACGAAGGGCCGAGAGAGATACTGGAGGCTGACCTGATTTGGGTATTGGCACCCCAATAGAATGCTTCCAGTCTCCCGACATGACGGCAGAAAGCCACACTTCGTTAAAAGTATCAAGTAGGGTTTCCAAAGCCCTCCCTTCCATGTTACGGAATAAGGAGTTAGGTATGCCGTCGTGCCCGGGAGTAGTAGTAGTTTTTAAACGGTCAATGGAGGCCAGCAGCTCTGCCATGGTGAGGTCAGAAGTAATCCCATCGGGGGGCTCTGTTACCGATAAGTCAGGTGGAAACGTAGCGGTGCAGTCATGGTTTGGAAAAAATTGACGGGCCGCTTGTTGTGCAAATGTGTCCTCATCCACATTTAGCGCGAGGCGAATGCTCTCTGTGTAATCTGCAACCTGAGAAGGGCGCTCCATGGCGTGAAACACTCTCCAAAGATGTCGATTGCCCTGCGTAGAGGACAGGCGGGCACACCATGCAGCCCAGCGTTGCCTGCCTAGCCGCTTTGCATAGCGCCGCGCCCGTGCGGTAGCGCGGTGAAGAGTAGGAAGAGCCGAAGGGTCATCGGGTTGACGAGTAGCGTAAAGATCCGCCTGGCGACGAAGAGCCCACAGATTCAAGAGATGTATGTCCGGGTTTGGGTCGTCTTCATTTACAGTAGTGGTAATAGTGTGAGTTGCGAGAACAGCAGATAGAGTAGACAATGCTGAAGAGGGGTTGAATGTAGATAAATGATTGTCTGCGCGTACAGAGTCCCATGATGTTATTCGTACAGTGCGGCGTATTTTCTGTAGACTCGTAGGCGTGAGGGAGATAAAAATAGGGCTGTGATCGCTACCCAAAGTATCAGAATCAACAGCCCAACGAGGGTTACCGGGGCCTAACCACCAAGTCAAATCAGGTGAATACGGGCCACCTCGTGGGCGGGTAGAAGTAATCGGGTGGTTTTAAAGTTGAAAGGAATGATCCGAAAAGCTCCCTTGGATGTGTGAACCCCTTGAGGAATCCGATGGGTAACCCCACGCAGTGTGTGCGCCGTTGAAGTCACCACCAACTAGAATAGGGATACCCGAGTTGGTAGAACGTAGAAAACGAACCCATCCCAGATTGGGAGATGCGGAGCCAGGACGACTATAAAAAGAAACTAGAATAAGGGGTGTGCGTGCAGGTTTTACGAGAAGGGCGACAACCTCTTGACGTGTGTTGCACCACCGTGAAAGGTCGAGCGGTGTGTGCAGACCTGAACTGTGAATATAAATTGCAGATTTACCTGGGCTGAGGGAGGAGGCGGTGCAACGGCGATCAGGTATAGATGAATGGTATGCGCAGAACCCTGAAAGGCGTGGGAGTGCATTATGGTCTTGCAGTAGGAACGCCCATGCCCTCAGCTTTCCGTCGCGAAGGCGGATGTTCACTTCAGAGGCCTTATTAGCGAAACCTCGACAGTTCCACTGCACCACCACCGATGATGATGCGCTATCCATGACGAGGCCGAAGAGCTTCCACGATGAGGGATGTCACCTGCTTCATCAGCGCTAATATCTTATCCACTGTCGGGGTAGTCACGGCTAACAGGTGGTCGGCACCTGATTGTGGGCCAGTGCTTACCCTAGGTGATTCCTCTGATGATTGCTCCCGAGTTATGAGAATTCTTGGAGAGGATTGAGAACGACGCTGTTCCCGGCGCTGGGTGAGTTCGTCTAGTCGGCGGCGAGCCTCCGCGATTGCATTGTCTAAAGCTGTGTCTTCATCTGTGGTATCCACATGTGATGGATACACTGGACGTTTTGGCGTACCATTTGATCCGGGAAGGTGAACCGCTTGTGCATATGTACGCTGGCGAGGAGATGTATGGTGAGCAGCAGGCTCAGATAAAGGAAGTTCAGGGAAGTCGTTGTCGTCACATGCGAGAGCTGCAAAGCGATTACTTGTAGGAACATCCATTTTTGCAGGCGACTTGTGAAACTTCTTCGCTTGCTTCTTCTTTGGACAAGCGGGGGAGCGAATGTCATGGTCCGGCGATTTGCACAGGGCACAATGAGCTGTTGGTTCATTCATGTCGGCCACAGCTGCTGGATTAGGGCAGGTATTTTGCATATGTCCTTCTTTGTGGCAGTGATAGCAAAAAATACGACGAGGTCGGAAGGGCTGTGGTTTGACGATCGCACCGTAGTAGGTAAGGTACTTCGGGAGAGTCAACGGGCCTTGTAGGATGAGCAGGTATGAGCCCCGGCGACCCATAGGCCGTGCTTGCAGTACAACATGAGTTGAGCAGCGAATATTTGCGCGCACCTCCTCGGGAGGGCTCGTGCTGTCGACATGATAAACCATGGAGCGGAGTGTGTCAGGACCAGATGCAAAATATATTTGCACCGGGACATGCTTGCTGTCATCCAGGGGGATCCGCGTAACTGCGCAAAGTTTCTGGGCGTCCATCAAGGATGACAAGTTTACCGTGATGGTGTTCGATGGGCGATGGACGACAAACCCGCAGTAGTTCGAAGAGCCAAGGGCATGGTCAATTGTGGCTTGAACATTCCGGGCAGGGATGGCAGTCATATCAAAGCGCAATGTAGGCTTGATGGTAACGCGGAACGAGTTCGCAGCAGGCGGAAGAGAGCCTTGACTCACGGGAGGCATCTGTGGAGGAGGCTCAGACGCTGGTGACGGCCCTTGGTGGGAATACTGAACTGGCGCGACGGGCACAGTTTCTTGCGGGAGTGCCACGGGCACGGAGACGGTAGAGCAGTCCATGTCACAGGCCAAAGTCGTAGCATCGGAAGACGGCGCAGGCTGGAGGCCCAGAGGCGCTGACGATTGCGTGGACGTGGAGGCTACGTCAGGTGGCAACACAGCGGGCATCCGCGTAGCCGTCGTCGACAACGCAGAATCCATGCAGACGCGTAGCGCGGCCTCGCTCGGCAGCGCCGAGCTAAGCCTAGCTTGCCCCTGAGGGTTCCGGTTGGGTTTTCGCACTTGAGAATGCGCCCGCCGTGCCGGGAATTTCTCCGCAGGGGCGTCGTCAGCATTCGGTCTCACGGAGGGCACTGTCCGACCCACGCCACACGCGAGAAGACAGCGAAAAGCGAAAACACAGACCTAGAAGCAGACACGTAGCCACCCACTCTCTGCTAGTTGAAATGCTCCCTGTAGGGCCATGTAAGGTTTCTGGCAACAGCCTGTGAAGAAAATGGCCTTGAATCCTGGATGGCCTTGGCGACCACGTCAGGGCTGCGTCGGGCATGGAGCATTGTGTGCGCAGTGGTGCTGCTAATTCTGAAGTTCTTTTCTTTGTGCCACCTAAATCAGCGTAAGCATACTCAAAATCAGAAGCACGCATGTACATCCTTTGTCAAAAGTTTGTAGCCCAGGGGGTTGCTTTTAAGCCGCATAGTGGGGCGCCTGTAGCATGTACATAAAACTCTTACCCCTGGGAGGGAGCAGAACCAGATATTTTCTTTCCTTCAGGAGATTTGGAATGCTGGGGATGCATTACAAGCCACACGGTGTGACCCAGAAGTGAACCCCTGGGCTCTAATCTTTTGACAAAGGCTGTATACCTACTTAAAAGACGAACAACAATGCCCTCTGTCACTGTTGTATCCATACCTCAGACAGCTTGACTGGCCCATGGTTGCCACACACAAGTCAGACAATGACTCGAACACAATATTTGTCTTGTAAAACTCCATCTGCTGTTGCGTCATGAGCTGTGTAAGGTCTTTTGCTCTTACAGTTTGTTTCGGGTAGGTGCCCGACGTTTGCAGCACATGCAATGCCTTGCAAGGTGCTGGAAGCAGCTTGCCAATTATTTCCAGCTGCGAAACCCGCCTGGCTTCTGTTTCTGCTTCGTTTTGGCCAAATCCGTCTCGCTCTTCGCAATTTCTTGTAAGGTTTCAGTAAATCAGTAAATGGTGAAACAATGCCCGTAAAATATTCCAGCACATAAAATGGGGACAGCTCTGCTGGCTTTTTGTTTCCTACAAAGGCGCTGTTGTAGTCTGGGAGCAAGAATGACAAAACCCACTGCATATTAAGCAAAACAGTTGCAATAGCTAATCAGTGTGTTGAGCACAGAGCCATATACAGATGGTGGAAGCTAAAAGTGATAGCCAGAAAAAAAGATGCATTAACACCGTCAGTAGACATGAGATGGCACAACAGACGTTTCATGCAAGCAGTGCTGCACACAAAATAAGTAGCACATAAACTACATACAGCAAACAAATCGAGTGTACCATACCTCAAACAGTTCCTCAATGCTGGCTTTGTCATTCAGCGAGGCTTCTCTGCTGGCTTCCCCCATGCATGTGGTACACTTGTGCAGGATGCGTGTTCATATTCATTCAGATAGAAAGCAACCGCAGCACAGTGCTTGCAGTTGCCCAGGCTGCCATAGCGACACGTGCATTTCCCGCTTTCTATTTTTCGGGGCTCAGTCGTCAGCTGAAAATCGGGATATCGTAAGAAACATAGCTCGCTCAGATATAATGTGAAACCACATAAGGACAAGTTCAGTGCGGCAATAACAAAAACTGAACACCGACAACAGGCGGTTAATGCATTCCTCGAGCCTTGTTCTATCGCATATGCGCCTCAGCGTACTTAAGTCACCTTGTTTATATAATTGGTTTTTGGGGAAAGGAAATGGCGCAGTACCTGTCTCATATATCGTTGGACACCTGAACCGCGCCGTAAGGGAAGGGATAAAGGAGGAAGTGAAAGAAGAAAGGAAGAAGAGGTGCCGTAGTGGAGGGCTCCGGAATAATTTGGACCACCTGGGGATCATTAACGTGCACTGACATCGCACAGCACACGGGCGCCTTCGCGTTTTTCCTCCATAAAAACGCAGCCGCCGCGGTCGGGTTCGAATCACATTGTTTTGCGTACTTACCTTGAGGACAACTTCGTAGGTATGCTTGCTTTGTTGGGACAGGCATTTTGCCGAGACCTCAATCCCATCAACTTCCCGGACTCCAAATACATGCTTATTGTCCAACAAGCGGCGACCTTTCCGCAGTAGCGACGGCCGAAAATACTCGTCGAGGCTATCGACAGGCTTGAACCCGCAATGTAGAACCCGCGACATGGCAGGTAGCTTTCGCTTTGCGGCCACTGCTGAGTGCAAAAACAAGCGAAAAATGTCCGGAGCAAACGCACTTGCGGTACAACGTTGAGGATGGTTGTAACGTTACAAGCACGGTCGGCACCTACAACGAAAAGAGGGGCTACAACGGCGCCAACACATGAGGGAGCGTCTGCATGGTTGCCGACTCCTCCGGTGGTGGCGCAAATGTCGGCGAGCTGGTGGCGCCGCCCGACGATTGCAGGTTCCCTATAGCCCGAGTAGCTTTGGGACGTTAAACCCCCATAAACCATAAGCCATTCCGTTAACCTTCGCATTAACTAAATTCTCTACCAGCACTTAACTTCGGCATGGACTATGAGACATGCAAGAAATTGACCGAAATACGACCTTCGGCATTTCAGACTGCAACATCTGTCATTTCCCTGTCATACCTTTAAGGAACGAGAGTGATTGGACCTTTGATGTTTCTATGGTTCGAATTTTTCTATGAAAACTCCGTTCACGTGTGAACTTATTGGCTGACATGTAGATAAATCATTTGCTTTTTGTTTTCTTTCGTTTCGGTGAATCGTTGAACAAGAAGCAGCAGAAAAACAGCACGAAACCAGGCGATCACCGCCCGCCGCCGCAGAAGCAGGCGGGCAGAGAGCGGTCCCTAGCAGTGGGGTCGTCGCGCCCCTGGCGGCTGCGAAAGGCGTCACTCTTGGAGAAAACCTCCCATTGCTTCCGCGGCGAATGCGACGGCCGTAAGAAGGAAAGCGCGCGCTCCCCTAAAGACCGGCCGTGGGGTGGCTCACCCCTTCAACTGTGCCTGCTCGCCGGCGCCACGCCCATTTGGACTTCCCGGAAGACGTGTCCGGCTTGACAGCGTGAGAACTGTCGTTCGGAGGCGAAGACAACGCTCTCTCTGGTGGGGGAGATGGTCCAGCGGCACCCTCTCTCTCTGGCGAGACATGTGACGGGGGCGCGTCCATATGTGAAGTGGTGTGTGTGTACGACAGCGCAAGTTAGGCCACGCCCAACCTGGCGAAAACTTCCTAGAACATGGGGAATCCTAGGGACCGGACCCTTTTAAAACCGGATGACGAGTGCCTTGGGAAGGAATCCTCGATCATCCTCAGATCTTCTCAGATCCTCCGACCTTCCCCATTACCCTCCAATGGGTTCCTAAATTTTATAAATAATGTAAAATAAACCCCCTGTACAGTTTCCTTCATATCCAAGTCCGACAACGTCATTCGGAGAAGGGACCTGCGGCGCTGAAAGAGTTAGCTCACTCAAGGACCCCTCATCTCCAACAACTGGTTTGCTGCGGCTGGGATGGACCGTGCGACATCGTGCTTTCTCAACCTGTAAGCGTTAAGGCATTTTGCTATAGGATTCGCCAGGCTTCAGATTTTGAGAGAATAATCTAGAATCACTGGGAAGTGTATGTCAATTGAGAAAGGGTATTCTCACGAAATTTTGAAGATAGCATTACCAAAGCGGAGAAAGCGTTGTCATGAACCTTATGAAATTGTCAAAATCGGACTTGCTGTTGTTATGCGAGGAACTGTCCATAGAAGTACAGGGCAAAATTACAAAATTTGAAATATGCAAGACAATTCTAAAACACGTAGATGAAGATCAGCTGGTAGATACGTGGAATTTGGTACAGGAGGAAAAAAGAAAAAGGGAAGCGTAATGGAAAAAGAGAAAGAACGGCAAAAGCGGGAAGCTGAAAAATAAGAAAAATCTAAAGCGATTGCAGCTTGAAAGCGAGAATCGAAAAAAAGGCGACAGAACGACAGCCAGGTGTCCTGAAAGAGCAAGCGATGTACAATCATATAGAATGAACAGATTCATGCAGCCCTATGAAAATGGAAGGGACTGTAGGATTGTAGGACTGTAGGAAGGATTGTACCTGGAAAATTTTGAGAGAACTTGCGAAAGGGAGAACTTTGCTCGCAGTACATGGCCGCAACGGCTTCTGACACACTTGCCATGTGAAGTAGCTGAAGCCATAGCGAGACTTGGCACACAAGACGCAGCTGACTACGAAAAAGTCAAAGCCAGCCTGCTGAAAAGGTACCGGCTGTCAGCCGAAGCTTTCCGACAGCGTTTCAGGAACACAATGAAAAACGATAGCGAGGGCTATCCTGATTTCGCGTATGGCCTAAAGACGAATCTGCTAGAGTGGCTAAAAGGAGCCGAGGTTTATGAAAGCCGAGACAAAATCATTGAGTGTTTTTGCCTTGAGCAATTTTACTGAAGCATTCCCCAAGTGGTGAAACTGTGGGTTCAAGACAGGAAAAAGTCGACACAGTTGAAAGGGCCGCTGAGCTAGCAGAGGAGTACGTTTCGCGCAGAAGGTTGAGCACTGAAGAGGGTGCGTCACACGCTCGAAACGCGATGCGAGATAAGGGGCCTAGCAGAAAGACGCGAAGTGCTAGAAGTTCGGAGCAATCAGAGGCAACGAAGGTAGCGCCAGAAATGCGTGAAGAACAGGCAAAGAGAGATGGAGCAGACAAAATCGCGAAAAAAGAGTTTGAGGCTAGCAGGCCATCTCGTTGGTACAAGTGCAATGGTGTCAGGCAATTTGCAGCCAAGTGTACAAAGCAACGTTTGGTGTTCTCGTGCGTCGAGGGATAACGCCGAGAATCTAGAGTTCCTGAAGCCATACCTGCACGAGCTGCACGTTAACGGCAAAACGTGCAGGGTGCTTCGTGATAGCGCCGCGACGATGGACGTTGTCCATCCGTCTTACGTTTCCGCGGACGATTTTACGGGAGAAGTCTCGTGGAGAAAACAGGCAGTAGAAGAGCACAGTGTATGTCTTCCCATAGCTAGAGTAAATATTTGTGGACCGTTTGGAGAGCTAATCACTGTTGCCGCAGTTTCGAAGGCCGTGTCATTTCAATATCCTTACCTTTTCTCGAATCGATCAGACCAATTGCTACGCGAGAGAGGCCAGAAGCTCGGAAGCGGGGTGATACAATCTTTGACAAGGTCGAAAACTCGTCAGCTCGCATCTCAACTAAGTCAGGTTCCCGAACCTCAGGTAGCCAGAGACGTACCAGCCAGCATATCGTTGCAAACAAATGAGGAGGGAACGGAACCAACGAGGAATGAAAGCCAGACAGCTGACCGAGCAGATGAGCGACCAGGTACTTCAACCACTAAGTCGGTAGAGGAGGCATAAAACGCTGAAGGATCCGCTTTATCTCCAACATCGCGTAGTTTTGATCGCCTTCTGCAGGTGAACATGGAGTCCCTAATAAAAGAACAGAATCGGGATCCCACTTTGGAAAGACTTCACCTTACAGCTAAAGAGGGCATCGCGAGACGCAACATAGCGATGCATGAGAAAGGAGGCTTACTATACAGACACTACCAGGACAGAAAAGGCAAAACATTTGATCAGCTGGTCGTGCCCGAAAAAATACAGAGCGGACATTCTGAGTCTCTGCCACAAAAATGGCTGGTCAGGACATCTGGGAATCAATCAAACAAAGGAGCGGCTGTTAATGAAATATTATTGGCCGGGTTGTTTCAAAGATGCAGAACGCTACGTAAAATCATGCGATGCGTGACAGCGCGTGAGCAAGCCGGGAGAGACATTGAAGGCTCCACTGAAAATTGTTCCATTGATCTCACAACCCTTCCGCCGGCTTGTGATAGACACAGTAGGCCTTTTGCCTGAAACAAAATCAGGCTGTAAGTACTTGCTTACTATGCTATGTCCCGCCACAAAATTTCCCGAAGCAATTCCGTTGAAGGACTTGAGCTCCACAGAAATAGTTGACGCCCTTTTGTCAGTGTTCGCGAGAATAGAATTTCCGGCCGAAATCCAAGCCGATCAGCCGACGGTCTTTACAAGCGCCTTGATGACCACATTCCTAGAAAGATGCGGAATAAAACTGTTACACAGCTCGGTGTATCATTCGCAGTCCGACAGTGTAGAGAAATGGCATTCTGTGCTGAAGCGGATGCTACGCGGCATTTGTTATGAGCATAAAGCCGAGTGGGAGGATTGTCAGCCGGCCACACTTTTCGCTTTACGAACAGTCCCCCATGAAGCTACGGGGTTTACACCAGCAGAACTCGTGTATGGAAGAGTCCACCACTCTCCCCTCCGAATGCTGACAGAAATGTGGGAAGGGACAGGAGAGAACCAGACAGTGGTTGAGTACGTGCTTCAGCTACTGAACCCCCTTAACAACACGACGGAATTAGTAAACCGAAATATGAAAGCTGCCCAGGCGGCCGCCATGGTCTATTATGACAAAAACGCTCGCCTTCGAGGTTTCACCGCGGGCGATCGCGTGATGATCCTCCGGCCATCGAGAAAAAACAAGTTGGAAGTTCACTGGGATGGTCCAGTGGAAGTGTTGCAAAAACTTGCGGAGGCGAAATACGCGCTAAGGGTTCCAGGCAGGGAAAAGCAGGTGAGAATCTATCGCTGCATTCTGATGAAGCCGTTCGTGGAACGCAGCGGGATCGTCAATCTGACTCTAAATGAATCAGAAGAGCTGGACAGCGAGAGTCAGGGTTGGAAGGGAGGTGCGGACGCTAGTGACAACGTGGAGAACATTCTGGCTCTCTCCGTGAATACAGATTTCCTAAGCGGGACACAGGTCGACATGCTAAAGCAGTTGTTGAGCGAATTCGCTGACCTGTTTAGCAGTCGCCCGGGAAAGACACACCTCCTGACACACAAAATCGAGCTCACCTCTGATGAGCCGGTATGGTCGAAACCCTACAGGGTATCACCGCGGCAAAAATAAATAATTTACGCGGAAATTCAGCGCATGTTGCAGTTAGGGGTTGTACAGCCAGCGGAAAGTGACTATACCTCACCGCTAATTCTTGTTGAGGCCCCAGGGAAAGATCCTCGTCCCTGCGTGGATTATAGAAAGCTGAATGCAAGTACCAGGGATCAGCGTTACCCGATTCCCAACATAGAGGAAAGGATAGAAAGGGTGAGCGGCGCGAAATTCAATCCCACCCTCGATCTCGTACGGGGATATTGGCAAGTTCCCCTCTAAGAAAGCGCGAGCAGGTATGCCGCTTTCATCTCCCCAGCGGGCACCTTTCGTCCCTAAATGCTTAGTTTTGGGTTAAAGAATGCCCCCTACAGCTTCTCGAAACTCATGGACATCGTACTGAAGGACATGCAATGCTTTGCACTCCCTTATTTAGACGATGTCGCTATTTTTTCAGAAACCTGGCAAGAGCACCTAGAACACCTAAAGACCGTGTTTTCCAGTTTACGACAGGCTGGACTGACACTGAAGGCAGAAAAGTGTAGATTTGGTTGCGGTCAGGTGACGTACTTGGGCCACGTTGTAGGCCAGGGAACTAGGAGCCCATCCGACTTAAAGATTGCCCCGATCGCAGCATTTCCGCAGCCACGGACGAAAACCGACATTCGCTCCTTTTTGGGATTAGTTGGGTACTACCAGCGATATATTCCTAGCTACCCACAGCAGGCTAGTCCCTTAACCGACGCCTTGCGAAAGGGGGCACCTACTAACGTAAGTTGGGATAACCAAAAAGAAAACGCCTTCAAAAGCCTAAAGGAAGCACTCGTGTTCCGACCCTTGCTCAGCACCCCAGACTTTGGGAAAGAGTTTATAGCCCAGTGTGATGCCAGCGATAGAGGGCTGGGTGGTGTCTTAAGCCAAGTTGGCTACGACCATGAAGAACACCCAGTCCTGTACATCAGCCGCAAACTGACCAGTAGACAGGAAGTGTACAGCGCTTCCGAAAAATAGTTCGCGTGTTTAGTTTGGGCAGCGCAGAAGTTGTCATGTTACCTGTACGCAGCAAAGTTTGTATTTGAGACTGACCATTGTCCTTTAACGTGGCTGCGACAGATGTCCCCCAAAGATGGTCGCTTGCTCAGATGGAGTCTGGCTCTCCAACAGTACAATTTCTTGCTGCGTTATAAGAAGGGGAAACTGCACAGAAATGCTGATGGCTTGAACAGACTGATGTAAGAGGGAGAACTTAGAGGAATCTCCTCCTGTGTGAGTGTTTTTTTTTTTACTTTGTTCCGAGTAATCCGGCTGTGGCAGTGTCACAATGAGATCTTTCGCGCTCAGTCGGCACAAAATTAACCCAAAAATAAACACAATTTTTTTTGAAAGTGTATTGTTCTCATTGGAAGAAGCCTGGTGATTCATTGGCGAATTCCGAGCGTTTGCGGGTGAGGCAGTGTTTTGCTGTTTAGAACGTCCCACCTGCGCTTTCCTTTGTCGGTGGTGCTTTGGGTTCTGCCTTGGGGGCGCTGATATTGCAATCCAGGGGACCAACACGGACGTCATCTCATCTCTTCCTGCCCAGCGGTCGTCAACGCTGGACATTCGAGATTTTTCGGGCCGCGGAGGAGCTGTAAGGTTTCTGGCGACAGCCCGCCTGGTTCCGCTGCGTAGTTGGCCCGGCACACCTGCAGGCGGGGTAACTGCACGGCGATAGGCATCTTGGTTCCCACGGCCAGTCCTCACTTGGATTATTGTATTCGAGACGGACGACTCTCCTGCTGTTTGTAAACAACATTGTTCCCGGAAGTTCGACCGTGCGGTACGGAGGCAGTTAGCGACTGCCAAAACCGAGCAGGGGTGGCTCACCCCTTCAACTGTGCCTGCTCGCCGGCGCCTCGCCCATTCTGACTTCCCGGAAGACGAGTCCGGCTTGACAGCGTGAGAACTCTCGTTCGGACGCGAAGACAACGCTCTCTCTCTGAGGGGGCGATGGTCCAGCAGCACCCTCTCTCTACGGCGAGACATGTGACGGGGGCATGTCCCTATGTGAAGTGGTGTGTGTGTACGACAGCGCAAGTTAGGCCACGCCCAGACTGGCGAAGACTTCCTCGAACATGGGGAATCCTAGGGACCGGACCCTTTTAAAACCGGATGACGAGTGCCTTGGGAAGGAATCCTCGATCATCCTCAGATCTTCTCAGATCCTCCGACCTTCCCCATCACCCTCCAATGGATTCCTAAATCTTGTAAATAATGTAAAACAAACCCCCTGTACAGTTTCCTTCATATCCAAGTCCGACAACGTCATACGGTGAAGGGACCTGCGGCGCTGAAAGAGTCAGCTCACTCAAGGACCCCTCATCTCCAACAGCCCCAAATGGTCTTTCTTAGATCTACTGGTCCAAATAAGCCTGCTGGTTTTGAGCTGGGGTCTACTGGTCCCAGAAGGGAGCCAATTCTGGTTTTGTTGCTTGTTGATGGGGCTTCACTTAATTGTAAATAAACGATTTCATGGCCAGATGTGTTGATTCATTGTATAGAATCGTCGGAGATTATGAGCGTCAAGATGGCATGCATGCTACAGGTTCGCAAGCGGGGATAAAAACTGGTTTGTGCGTTAATTGGGGCGCCTTCAACCAATGCGACTGCAGTTGAGAGGTCCTACGGCACGCATTACAACCTGCTCTTCTTGGCTGTAGTGGCTGCGTTTCGATGGCGGCGCAATGCAGGGAGTCAGTGCACGTTAAAGAAACCCAGGTGGTTAAAATCATTCCAAAACCTTCCACTACGGTGTCCTTCATATCCTGGGCAGCGTCTCGAAATGTGCACGCAGAAAACGCGTTTCAGTCCAGCTATGCAATGCAAACTGGGCTTGTACGTAAAGCAGCACATTTAACGGGAATAATGACGCGAGCTGACAAAAAATTATTTTATGGTAAAGATTCATTCTCGCAAAAAACGCGCGATAAGCCAAACGGGCTCATTTTTCGCCTCAATGGTAAAAATTTAGCCTACACGATGCACTCATTTCGGCTGCGCGCCTTACCGCGCCTCTGCCGTCAGCGCCGCCACACGGCATCGGCGCGCTACGGGGCCATGTTTCCCCGGCCAGATTTCCCACCTTTCTATTCTAGCCACCTTACTGAAGACCCCAACCTAAAGTTTTCCGCGCGACGACAGCGCCGTGCTCCTCCCGTAGCGGCGAAATTCTGAAGCGTTGATAGGGCGCGACGGCGCTGGGGCGCCCTGACTGGCCGTGTTCGCGTGCTGCGCGCGCTTTCTCCCTCCGCATGCTCCTCGTGCCCGTCTCCTCGCGGGCGCGGCGGATGCGAGCGCAGCCTGACGACTGCACAGTGCGCCGTTTATGTCCATCGCTGGGCAGTTTTTACGCGGTGATCGAAGTGGCACCGTGGTTGCATAAAGGTGGGGAAGCGTCTTGCTTGACTTGTGGGCTTCTATGGAATGACGCATTTGCTTACTGACGTGTGTGCTGTCAACAGAAATTACCCAGGTGGCAGGAATCGTTCAATGCGAAGTACCGGTGCATTATCGCGCGTGGCAGTATTGATTAAAAATAGTACTACTAATCCATCACCGGCGGCAACAGGAGAGAGCGCTGGCGGGCACTTAATACATGTGCACTTACTCGGCCGACACCATGTAAAGTGGCAGCGCATACAACTGCGAAGGCGAAGATGGCAGACACGGTTCCACATGTGAACTAACCTTGTGTCTCTGTCGTACACACGAGTAGCAGTGTGGCTCTGCAAATTACACTGTAGCTTGACCATTGTTGTCCGTAACGCGTTACAAGTAACGGCGTTACCGGTAACGCATTACTTTTTTCGGTAAATTAGTAACGTAGTCGTTACCAATTCGGAACTGTAACGGGTAACGTATTTACGTTAACATATTTCGGTAACGGGAGGTGCCACGTGACTAGCTACTTTTTGTTCCAGTTGTGACCCACTCGGCCCCATTTTTTCGAAAAAAAAGTGCAGAGCACCTGAAGTGATGTAAATAAACGAAATGCACAGGTGCTCCCGACAACCCGTGCTGGGGTTCGCATGCATGCCAGAAAACAGCTGCCCTTGACAACGCACCCTACAAAAAAAAAGACGGAATAGCCAAAAACCACGAAACACGTGCACGAACACGCATTCACACACTTGCCTTGACCTACCTCCCCTTCCCAAACCACTCACACACACACACAACTTTCTACAGAGTGGAAGCATGCCGATCATTTTGGAACATCACATTTTTCAGAATTACTCTAAATTTGTTGAGAGTTCAGCGATGTTTTTTTTTGTGAAGTTATAATTGATGATGGAGTGTCATTTTGTGTTTAATGCCACATTCATAAGATGGCTTCATCATGTAATACACTGTTAGAATCGAACACATGTAACTCTACAGGCATCTTTACGCTGCTATAACATTGCTAAGCTCCTGCACATTTGTGCAAAGTATTCTTGTTAAATCATGATATCGCGAAAAACCGTTGTTTAGGCTAGTTGTTATTTGGGAAATGTGAGCTTTATAAAATTGTTATCGTAAGTTCTTAAGGTGAAGAAAACTTAACATTTATGGCTATGAAGTAACGGCAAAGTAACGTACGGTACTTTTTTCTGTAACGGTAACGATTACGCGCTACTTTTTTGTAGGTAACGTAGGGCGGTAACACGCTCCTTTCTTTAACGTAACCAGTAACGTATTTAGTTACTTTTTTTCGGTAACGCTAACAACACTGAGCTTGACCTCGGGCGGCCGCGCAATAGTGTTACGTGCCCCGTCGATGCGCATCACAACTGAGTTGTGCCAGCGGTTTGTGAGTTTAACGTCCTAATTCTGTATGTAGATTGTGCGCAAAGCCGTTTCTGAAGGGCTCCGTAATAACAGGTATTATTTCTAGATATCCGTATGGTAAATACGCCAAATGCTGTAAATACGACCATATGGCAGAAGCGGCTAAGCAAGCGCGACACCGGTAGGAACGGCAATGCGTTACCATATTGGTCGCATCAGCTGCACGCCCATGCTAACACTCTCAAAGCTCAACAAAATGGGATTCATTAATGCGCACCGATATTGCGAAATACGCTTTCGTATTTCGCACAAATCTAAACGCGGCGCGATTTGATCTGTGACACTGGGGTGAGCAGCACAGCGCCAAATCCATTGAAACACCGCGCAAAGGGAAAAGAAAAAGGTAGCAGAAACATGTCACCAGCACGCACGGCGGAAGCAAGCTGATTGAGCCGAGCTAGCACTATTTGAAGACACGAAAAAAAAAACGCGAAACGCATTCGTGCCGCAGCTTCGTTGGAAGGTAGGCTAAATTTCAGTTTTCACTTCGTTCACCACGTCGTTATGCGCTCTGGGCAAAAAACTAGGGCGTGACGAAAGCAGCGCCCTTTTGCACTTTGTTCTTGATGTCACGCACACGAGCTGCTTCCTCTCTAAACCACGAAAGCGCGCGCAAAATTTTCGTAGCAGTGTCAAAGCGTGCGGAAAACCCTCGAGCGGGCGCGCTCTTCTCTCCCAACGGCGTCCATGCACGAGCGGAGAGAGCATAGCGCGCGCGAAGCAAACTCCGCTCTCAACGGCGCCGATGCGCGAGCCAGAAAGAACGAGAGCGCGTGCGCGAACTCCTTTCTTCACGTGCGGGCCAGCCAACGCACACAATCAGTGGCAAAGCTCGTCGTCCTGCCCGATCAATTAGGAGGAATCGCTCGGAGAGGGCGCTGTTCAATGGCGTCCGCAGCGCCCTCTGGCCCAGGTTGTGTCCCCTATAAGCAGTCCTTGCTGCGCCGCTGTCTGGCAGTTGTGCAGTAATGGCCTCCCGTCCCTCGCCTCGCTGGACGGGAGCCATCTTGCGCACCCTTACTGGTGCAGCCCCCGTCGTTCGCGCGCAAGCCCCAGCGCGCAGCAGCTCTTGCTCTCATCACTGGGCTGTCGTGGAATTCATAGCTAAGGATAAGCGGCAGATTTCCCGCGCACCTCAGCGCGCCCACACCATTACTTTTGCAACTGATGCAGCGGCGGCGCTTTGCAAGTCTTTTGCGCAGCTTCATGACCCTACTGATGCCGCTGTTCGAGGCGGTGTTCGTGGCTGCTGAGCTCAGGGCAATGGGCGACTCCTAGCACGCACCCTGCATTCCTCAGCGCCTCCGACGAGTGCAGCGTGGCCGTCCACTGCGGCCATAGGCAGGAGGGACCTTCGGGGACTCACCACCTTCTTGCTGAGAGTGCCCATGGATTACCCTGATCTACCTTCTTCGTCGTCGCCCAGCCATCCTATCAGAGCAGTATCGTTTGTGTTGTGTTCCCGTCGTGTGTGGGTCTGCCCTCCCCCCCCCCCGCCCACATCGGATTACTTGTGCCTTGATCTTGGCTCCCACGGCCGACATGTGCGTGCTCTGCTGCATCATGGTTCCAGCGCTGCGGATGCTACCTCTAGACGTCCCCACCCCCTTCCACCCTCGTCTGGCTCCAGCAGTCTTATGCCCACACTTAGTCACAAGAAAATAAAACTCACAGGATCGTTACGAGGGTGTAATGTTCATGTTTGAGCGTTCGCTGCGCAGGACAGAAGGCTGCGTTGATTTCGTGGTTGCAACTGCTGCAGCTTTCTATTTCATCCCTGGGTTTCTGTTGGCAATGTCGTCAAGGTAGATTGGTTTAAGCGCATTTTTTTTTAAATTTTGCCTAGAACTAACTGACCCGAAAGACGCGGGTTCGATCCCGGCCGCGGCGGTCGAACTTCGATGGAGGCGAAATTCTAGAGGCCCGTGTACTGTGCGATGTCAGTGCACGTTAAAGAACCCCAGGTGGTCGAAATTTCCGGAGCCCTTCACTACGGCGTCCCTCATAGCCTGAGTTGCTTTGGGACTTAAATCCTTCCTTGAAAGCCGACAATTTGCAATACGCCTCAGTGGTGAGGCCATCGGATCATTTCTGCCTCTTCGCGGCGCACCCCAACGATCGGTATTATCGAGAATATTATTTAATATTGCTTTTATCTCCCTTCCTTGGCGCTTACATGATGTCTCTGAGATTAACTTCTTATTGTACGCTGATAACATAACGGTGTGGAGCCCTCACAACGACCTCATGACTCAAGCAGCAGCCGTACAATCAGCCATATATATTACGTCGACGTATCCTTCTTCAATTGGTCGTCAACTTTCAGTGAGCAAAACCACGTTCGTGTCAGTCGCCAACCGCTGGGGGCGCCGCAAACTAGCTGCAACACCAATTCGTCTCCATCTGTCCGGAACTCCAATCCAACAAAGTTCGAGCGTAAAAATTTTGGGCTAGAATGAATCAGTAAATCAGAATCCCTCAGGTCGCAACACATTTAAAACCCCAAGCTTCACAGCACATGACTGCCAAGTACCATCAGCTTTCTATCTAAGGCATGACAGCTAAGTATTAGTATTGAAGAAAAGTTGTTAATTACTGGCTAATTCCACTGCTCATGCTCAGAGCCTCGTCATTTAAGCTGTTATTCCTCACACGAGCTACTAATTGTGCCCATCAATCAACCTCCTGTGCACAAAAATGATGACATACCTAAATGAATTTGTCACTAGCTCCCGTTCCATATGTTCGTCATTATCCTTTCTTTTGTGCTTCAGAATAGGTTCAATGGTTAGGGCGCTTGGCTACTGATCCGGAGTTCCTGGGTTCGACCCCGACCGCGGCGGCTGCGTTTTTATGGACGCAAAACGCTAAGGCGCCCGTTTGCTGTGCAATGTCAGTGCACGTTGAAGATCCCTAGGTGGTCGATAGTATTCCGGAGCCCTCCACTACGGCACCTCTTTCTTCCTTTCACACCCTTCTTTATTCCTTCCCTTACGGCGTGGTTCAGGTGTCTAACGATATATGAGACTGATACTGCGCCATTTCCTTTCCCCAAACACTAATTATTATTATTATTATTATTCCTAATCCACTACTAACAAAACCTGAGCTGCAATTCTCAAATACATTGAAGGAGCGAATATATACTTTTGTGCTAAATCCAGCTAAAACTATTAATCGCCTGTGAGTGCATCGATTTTCGCTTGAGTTCCTTCTACAGAGCCTACGCCTTGCCTTCCATTGTCACCCTCCTGAGCAGTTGCCAATGAAGCTGCGTTGTGCCACTGCTTCTCTTGACCAGACAGTTGTGGTGGCCCTTTTGAAAAATACTGCATCCTTTCGGATTCTGTCCAGGGTGCGTATATAGCCTTCTCCATCTCGAAACAATAAATGAATGCACCTGCAGGAAAAAACGCATGCATAAACCGTTGATGCTATATTCACAGCCAGTTTCATCTAATTGCATTTGTTGATTGCATAGTGCCATATGGCACTACGCTTAAATGCTTGTTGAACAACAGAAGTAAAAAAAATCACTTAGTAGGCTTAAATCAACACAAATCGTACACCTTGACATATATGATGTCATGCAACAGTAGTAGGTTCTGGTAGCAGAGAGAAGTACGAAAGGCAATTGCTTGCTTTGCCCTGTTATGTTTTCAACTTGAACTCTACAAATCATTTAGAAAATGACTTTATGCTTATGAAAATTCCAGATTAATGTGTCCAGTAGGAAATACTCAAAAATAAAAATAGTATGCAATAGTAGGAGCATTGCCTGTGTTTCACGCAAGAGGCTAGGCCCGCTAAGAGCAATTCTGTAATTCCAGCTCTTCCAGATGCCCTTATCAAGAGAGGCACTAATTGTGCTTAACCTGCAGTAATGTAACACGCCCTCAAAATGCTAGCCACTTGTGCATATTTCTTGCAGTCCAAAGTGAATGAAACTTTATGTGACACCATTCATTGAGCTATCGATACAAGCTAACAACTTTGTTCCTCCTTGCGCAATAGCAAAAAGACGTGGGAGCTTACAAGTCAATTTCAAACTAATTCCATTTAGCCACATAGGCACAGGCATGTAGAATCACTCACATTTATGCCTCCTGTTTCCAGCATTTGTCACACACCCTTCTTTGCAGACAAGTTTGTAGGCAAGGTGGTTTGGTTCTCAGGCATAACAACAGCATAAAATTAGTTCACAACGAACAGCACACAAGTGCAGCTGCTGGACTCTCAACTGTTCCCTTGTAAGAGACGACAACGGAGTACATAGCCTGTGCGGTTAATGACCACAAACTTAAAATAGAAACAAAATTGAAGCGCACAGAATTGAAAATAAGAGAAGTGCTACTTAAACACCTTAAGTGAAACTAGAGAGTACATGCTATAATGAAGTAGTTAAAATTGTCGCTTTGCAATTATAAGCAATCACCGAAGCATTACTTGCATAGTCAATGCGCCTTTTATTTACACAAAAAGCTTTGAACAGCTCTCATGCATCTTAATTTTCTGATATGCACTGCACCTTTACATGAGAGAAATTTGTTAGCAAGTCCAAGATCCGCAACCTAGTAATAAGCGTGCTTCATTAGATTTTAACACACCTTCGCGTATGATCCCGCACCCCGCCCCTTACGCATTATTTTCTGCAAGAACACAATTTTGCTCAACATTGTTCACATTTCATGAAGAAGCTGGCATGCCTTTTCCCTATATCCTCACTGAGGCTGGAGTAGAGCAAGTTTGACTGGAGAGAAAAACACGAATTCAACCCAGTAGTTCAAGAAAACCTTTAAGTCGTGCATAACACTGCGCATGTAAAAAGAACACTTCAGGTATCAATGCCTGTTAAAGTTGCCTTCAAATCTCAGCTTTGGCGTACTCAAGTAAAAGGTGGTGCGCTTAGTTTTAACAGCTAATTGTCGTGATTGATACAGTGTGCTAGCCTACTTCAATGGTAAAGACTGTGGCTGAGAGCATCCTCCAAAATATGACATCTGGCACAAAAGCTGATAAGAAAAGGAAGGAGCACTGTGAACTGAAATGATTCTGTACCTGCACAATTGTGCACACTGTAAAGAAAGTTGACATATGGCATGAAGTTCTCGTATTTTGGCTGCAGATGCTCGCTCATGGGTGTCCCAGTATCTTAACTAAAGCTATGAAAAAGATATTACTGCGGAATAAAGCATAATACGCCCTTTTTGAAACGCTAATCTGTATTGGACAAAAAGCTCAACTTGCTTGCAACAATGCATGTCAAGCAAGAGGGTCATTGTCCCAGTCACCAATCATGCCCAAATTGTACAGAAACCATTATGTGCACTTCTGAAACTCCCGGGTTCGAACCCGACCACGGCGGCTGCGTTTTTATGGAGGCAAAACGCTAAGGCGCCCGTGTGCTGTGCGATGTCAGTGCACGTTAAAGATCCCCAGGTGGTCGAAATTATTAAGGAGCCCTCCACTACGGTACCCCATTCTTCCTTTCTTCTTTCACTCCCTCCTTTATCCCTTGCCTCACAGCGCGGTTCAGGTGACCGCGGCGGCTGCGTTTTTATGGTGGAAAAACGCTAAGGCGCCCGTGTACTGTGCGATGCCAGTGCACGTTAAAGATCCCCAGCTGGTCGAAATTATTCCGGAGCCCTCCACTACGGCACCTCATCCTTCCTTTCTTCTTTCACTCCCTCCTTATCCCTTCCCTTACGGCGCGGTTCAGGTGCCCAACGTTATATGAGACAGATACTGCGCCATTTCCTTTCCCCAAAAACCAATTATTATTATTATTATTCAGGCGTCCGCCGATATATGAGACAGATACTGCGCCATTTCCTTTCCACAAAAACCTATTATTATTATTGTAGCCCTCCTACGCAACTATCTTCTTGATAGGTCCTGCTTTGTCAGTGTAAATGGACAGACCTCATTTGTTTACACTCCAACCAGCGGAGTTCCTCAGGGCTCGGTATTAGGCCCGCTTCTGTTCTCTGTTTTTATCAATGACGTTTCCTCCGTGGTCAAAAACTCCTCATTTCTCCTTTATGCGGACGATATAAAAATGTTCAAGGCAATACATACTCTTCACGATTGCTTGTCATTGCAATCTGACATATCCGCCTTCTCTGATTGGTGCTTGAAGAATGGGCTCACTCTCAATTCATCTAAAACGAAGGTTGTCTCATTTACGCGTAAAACGCACAGTCTTCTCTACTCTTATTCTGTGAATGGTAGGCCGCTGCCCAGGGTTGATGAAATTAATGACCTCGGCGTACTTTTCGACCGTAGCCTCAGCTTCTCCTCTCATACAAAACGCATTGCTCTACGGGCTATGCGTACACTCGGCTTCATCTGCAGGCTTTCGAGAGAGTTTCGATCCCCACTTCCTTTCTTAAAGCTCTACCTCTCCATATGCTTGCCGCTTTTGGAATATGCGTCTGTTGTTTGGAACGGCACTTGCCAGTCGAACTGTGAAAAAATCGACAGAATTCAGCTAAAGTTTTTACGCATATTTCAACATCGGTTTTCTTGCAAAACTTCCAGCTCTCGTCCCAGACGGAGTAACTCACTGCAGCTTCCTTCTCTTAGCTGCCGTCGCGTGAGGGCAGATATAATTTTCTTGTATAAACTTCTTCATGGTCACATTCTATGCCCTCAGCTCCTAGCGCGTATCCTTTTGCGTGTACCGCGAAAGAGCATAAGGGAATTCAGACCATTCCAAGTTTCTGCGCTCCTGCACTCCCTCTCCCCTCTGGACAGAATGCAAAAGTTGTTTAATTCTCTTTGTCCTCACCTAGATATATTCGAAAATTCTCTCCCTTCCTTTATATTGGATGTCCGTGAGGTTCCACTTTGAGCACTCTTTTTCTCATACATAACTTCCCCTTTCATGCATTTTGTCTTTACTACACTTGTGCGTTTGCACCGGTATTATATTGTTTTTTCTCTCCTTAATTGTTCATCACGTGTACTTGTTTTCATTAATATTATTTCTTTAATACTGTATACTCACGCCTGATTGTCTGTAACGCGTTCACTAATTACGTTTCTTATTGTGTATGATTGTATTTCTAGCTTGTATTTCAGAGGTTTCATATTCGTTCATATTAGTATTGGCTTTATTCTTGTTTGTATTTTGCTATATGCTGTACTTGGCTGTTATCGGTCGTTCATTCTCTTTGTTTATTGTTTCATTAGTTATTCATATGTCTGTTGCCTGTTCTAGCTGTTTTCATTTACCGCTGTTCTCGCTGTTTTCTTGTTTTCGCTTTTTTGCTTCATGCTTGCTGTCACGCCTAGTTTATGTGTCTTTTTTTTTTCAATCGCCTTGACTGCTCCATTACCTCCCCTGAGTGTCTTCCTTTGTAGTGAAATAAATTTACATTTTGTGCGTGTGAATGGTGTACCAGCACCAAGAACTTTGGGTTGTTCCTGGGCACCGAAAAATAAAGATTGATTGATTGATTGATTGATTATTATTATTATTATTATTATTATTATTATTATTATTATTATTATTATTATTATTATTATTATTATTATTATTATTATTATTATTATTATTATTATTATTATTATTATTATTATTATTATTATTATTATTATTATTATTATTATTATTATTATCACTTCTGACAGGAAACCATGCCATCTGTGAACCGAATTTTTGTAAAGGTAAGGCTCTTCGCTATAGGCATTATCGACCAGTCTTTCAGTTACAAGACGACGTAGTACGTATTGTTTATTTAGCCCAAATGAGCTAATCACCCCTTACCTTCACGTAATACTACCGGACGTTCGCACAAGGACTGGTTTTTAAAATCTGTCAGAAATCTGTTCAGCGATGTTTTCTTTTTTTTCGCTAACGGCAACTTGTTACTTTTTTTGTAGGTAACGTAGGGCGGTAACGCGTTCCTTTTTTTCTAGCATAATGAGTAAGGTATATAGTTACTTCTTTTCAGTAACGCCTACAACACTGCGTAGCATGCACCATTTTCCATTTACTACTTTCAGCTTTTTTTGCGCATAGACTGTGTGAACCGTAGACAGTACTTATTTAGCACTCGCATCTGGGAGCAGTAAAAATATTGCAAATACAGTGAGAGGCCATACATAGTAGCCAGAATAAAATCTGTGCCACCTTACGAGAGAAGTTGTCAGCAAAGCGGGTCCGATTAAGTGATACAGCTCAATTAGTTTTTACTATAATGCCTTTCATATTTTGCCCCTCAAGTAAAATGAGATGCCTTTGTTGGAAAGCTCTCTGAGGAGTGCCATGTGACACTGGCACTACAGTGGAAGGATGACAGAGTTATACTACTGCTACAACTGTTTATGAGGAGTGATATGTGGCACAGGAGTAGAAGGGTAACAAGGTTCTCCTCCTGCTGTAATATCGCCTTAAAATGCCGCTCTGTAGCCCGATCGCTTCATACTGAAAATAAAGTTGCAGTATCTGATGATGCCCTATTGAGAAGAAATGGACGTATATTATTTCAAAGGGGAATGCCAACATATGCCATCGACGCTCTGGTTCAAAGCAGACTGGTGCAACACACTGATTTTAACATCGAGGTTTAGAAAAACACGTTAGAAAACTCAATACATACATGTGCTCTGCAATACACGTTGAACGGGCACAAAGAGAACAGCCGCACATTTGGAAAGCAGAGACACCCTCTTCATGACAGCGTTTTTCAGGCCTCTGCACTATTGAACAGCAGGCACTTCACCTGCATAATAACATAATTTCAGTTTCAATCTGTGCATTCTGTGGAAGATGAAGTGCCCACAATGACTTGTGTTCTGTGTCCTGTGTCTTGGCCACTCCCCCGTAGTGGGTATGTGCCAGCAACGTCTGAGGCCTTCCTTCCTTCCTTCCTTCCTTCCTTCCTTCCTTCCTTCCTTCCTTCCTTCCTTCCTTCCTTCCTTCCTTCCTTCCTTCCTTCCTTCCTTCCTTCCTTCCTTCCTTCCTTCCTTCCTTCCTTCCTTCCTTCCTTCCTTCCTTCCTTCATGGGTAAGTATTTGTATTGCTGGTCTTTCACACAAATACATGGCAAAGTTTAAACAGACGAAAGTTCACTTGCTCACACTCGTCTCCACGATAAGCTCTGCAGTGTTTAGGGTTCTGCAAAAATATTTAATCTGAAAGGGCTGCATGAAAAGGTTACAAAGCGCGCCTATTTTCGGGCTGGTTGATGTGCAACATCTAACACTTATTTTTTTTTTACGGCCGCCTGCCACTAAAAGCATTTTATAGCTGCACTGATGACCGAATAAACAGTTTTCTCGTTGGGGAAACCGCACCACTCCTCCATTTACGCGAATATGCGTTCATGTAGCCTGTTACTGTCTGCGCATTTTTGAACTTGTAACACACCACTGAGAGGCGTTTGCACCGATTGTCCAGCCTTGGGGGACGATGCGTTCATTCTGCTTTTGATTCCAACGCGATTAACCGCCCGCCACAGTGGCAAGTAGCGCGTATCACATGGTCTGGTGTTGCACAATCCGCTGCAGCCAACACGAGTCGTCGTATCGAGCAGAGTACATCAGATGTCGAGCCTTGCAGCGTACTCGCGTAGCGGATTATGCACCTTCAGAGACCGATTGGCACGTGCTACCGGCAACCAAACCAGACAATTAGCCGCGTCGTATGCAAAGCGAACGCAGCATGCCTCCAGAGCTCAACTCGACAGCAGGTGTTATCGTCTCACATAGGTGTGTTCAAGTTCACGAAGCCACATCATGAAACCATATCGATGCGTATAGGCGCAGTACATAATGCACTGCTAAACATAGAGTTGCAAAACAGGCCAAGCGGTGTGCACTATCAGCAAACTGCAGCGAGCGGATAGTGAAGAAAAACATGCGTGCAGGCACGTGCAGGCAGCAGTGAACATCGAAGTACGATTTTACCTCATGTTCGCAGAGCGGAAGTTTGTACACGCAAGGATGGATGGATGGAAGGTAGGAGCGTCCCTTTGAAACGGGGCAGTGGTAGTTGACACTGTGCTCAGTTTTTTATTCTTTATTTTTGTTTAACTCTGCGGTAAGTTGTTATTAAAATTCGCCATTTCTTTTAAAATACGTCTTCCTACATTTTAAAACATATGTCACCTCTCTGCTTTTGTGCCACCAATCCTCCAATCGCTTTTTGCTAATTTCCACCGGCGATTTATTTACTTGACTATTGTTATCTCTAAACCCTAAGGCCTCAGGAAGAGTGACTGTGCCTGCATTGACATCGGGATGGATACCATCACATTTTAGGATGAGGTGTTGTGTTGTTTCTACAGATTTACCTCACACAGCACATGTGTAATCTGCTTCGTTAAATTCCTTTTTTGTAGCTGCGCGTTCTAAGACACCCATGACCTAGCTTCAAAGAGGAGGGCACTGCCTCTTGAGTTATCATAAAACGTTTCCTTCAGGATCTGCCTTTTCCAGCATCGATATAGTTCTCCACTGTGCTTCTTTTCCATTGAGTCTATCCAATTTTTACTTTCGATGTTTTTAACCTGTCGTTTAATGCTCTTTCTTTCTCCCTCTTCGTCTCTGGCAAACTTACTGGCCAGCTTTTCTAGTTCGTTTCCGCCACTGTGTGTCAGAGCTCTTTCTGTACAGGTATTTAAATACCTTAGCTGCCCACCTGTTATCGCCCAATTTCCTCAGGCGTTCTTCGTATAGTACTTTACTCTGAGCTTCCCGTGCCTCGAACGTTGCCCAGCCCATATCCCCCTGTACTGCCTCGTTTGTGGTTTTCCCCGTGGGCACCTGGTGCTAATCTTCCAACAGTTCTCTGATTTACTTCTAATCGCGACTGAACTTCAGCTCTTAAGCATAGAAGCGCATTCCCGAAAGTAAGCCCCGGCACCATTATTCCTTTCCAAATACCTCTGAGGACTTCATACCTGTTGTACCCCCACAATGCCCTATGTTTCATTATTCCGGCATCTCTTCGCCCTTTTGCTATGAGAGACTGTCCGTGCTTTTCCGTGTACATATGCCCTTTGTTTACCCATACGAAGAGATATTTGTATTTGGCCACTCGGGGTATTTCATCGCCTTGTATTGTAAGCTCCTGATCAGTTGTGCCGTTAAAAACCATCACACCTGACTTAGTTTCGCTAAAACTGAAACCTAGACTGTCTCCTTCGTTTCCACAGCAATTCACCAAAGTTTGCAAATCTTCCTGGCTATCTACTAACAGTACAATATCATTCGCATACATTAAACCCGGTAGTCGTTGCTCAACAACCTTTCCGCCAAATGTGTATGACAGATCATAACCTAGATTGCTTCCTTGTAGCCTTCTTTCCATACTTATCATATAAAGCATGAACAGCAGCGGTGATAGAGGACAACCTTGCCTTAATCCTTCGTGTACCTGGACAGTTTTCGTACTCTTAATACTTTCACACGTTATTTCAACTTCATTTTCTCGATTTATTTCCTTGTCATATGCACCGCTTATGTTGAGGAAGGCTACATACAGAGGTCTGTTTTCCGCCTTAGCTATTTCTATGCACTGGGTAAGCCCGAACAGGCAGTCATCTAAGCGCCTACCACTTCGGAACCCTGTTCTGAAGTTCTCCGAGTATTTTATTACTTTCTACCCATGACTGTATTTTTATTTTCACCGCCTGAATCACCAGCCTGTATGTAACTGATGTTGTCGTAATCGGTCGGAATGATTTTATGTTTTTCTTATTGCCTTTCCCTTCATAAATCCAATTCATTTTACTCTGTTTCCAGCTGTGCGGAATTTGTTGGTTTGTTATGACTGCCTCCAATACTTTTATCAGCGTTTCCTTACCTCTTTGGCCAAGTTCATTAATTAGCTTGATTGGAATTTCGTCGATTCCTGCGGACGTAAGTCTTGAAATATGTGCTTCCGCCTTTTTCCAGCTAAGATTCGTCAGTTCCACGCTCTTTTCTATTGTGCTGTCCTGAGCTGCTCTCTTATTTGGGGTGATTACTCTATCGTCTTTCTTAAATGACTAAGCTAAATGTAGTTCACAGCGTCATCTCCCTGTAACCATTTTCCCTCGGCATCGTGAATCTGTTCCTGCTTTCTGGGATTCGCTTTCCCCAGCCAGCTTATATGGGTCCAGAATTTTCGTGGCCCCCACTTAGTTGCATCGCGAACATCAGCCAGCCAGCCAGCGATCAGAGGACTGCTTTATTTTAGCCTGGACGAGGACCTGCACTTGTTGTTTCTTTTGTTGATAAGATACCCATTTTAGGCCTATTTCCTCTTCAGATAACTGCGCCATCTTTGCTTCTCTGCGTTCCCGTGATGCCAACCGTCGTTGTTCGATGGCCTCCCTATTTTCCTTATACCACCAACTTCGTGGTTTCCTCTTTCGTCTCCAGCGGTTTACTCCTTTTACGTGTTTTATTTTTGTACTAATGAGTAGTTCTAACTTATTGTAATCCCACATTTCCATGGGATGTGTCTCTATTGATTCCTCTATGCAGGCCACTATTTGCGCTATTTATTCGTCATTTATTTTGCGCACTCTTTTTGACTCCCCTTCATTTCTCTTTTGAGCAGGGCTCCAAACTGTAGACTAATACTCTTATGATCACTATCGAGGCTGTACTTCCCCTCCTCGTCTATTTCCATCATTGCGAGCTTGCTATACATCCCCTGCGAGATTAAGCAGTAGTCAATGGTCGTTTGCCTGTTACGGGATTTCCACGTGATTTGTCCCTCACACTTAGTTTCTCTATTTACAATAACTAGGTTGTGTAGCTCACAGAAGTCTATCATCAACTTCCCGTTACAATCTATGTATCCATCCAGATCCTCCATGTGGCCATTCATGTTGTCCCCCAACAGAATAATATCGGCGCCTTCTCCAAACTGCTTTATAATGTCATTGAGACACTTAACTAGATCCGTGTTCTCTTGCCTTTATTTGTCCCCTGTCCCTGAATAAACTACTCCTAGCCATGTCTTTTTACCGGCAATTGTACCCGATACCCAAACACGTTGTTTGCAAGTTGACTTTATTCTTTGCCAATTTGTTCCTTGATGTATCAGCATACCTACTCCTCCTCCCTTCCTCTCCGTTGTTGTTCTGTTGCTCCCTTCTCAGACGTAGCCATCAATAAATGGTGGGTCTTCTAGCTCCCTGAGATGTGTCTCGCATAGCGCGTATACACCTACTTCTTCGTCCTTCAACTGCTGTTCTATCTCTAACCACTTCGCTCTCTTTCTACTGCCTTGCATGTTTGTACCTGATCCTGGTGTTAAATTTCTATTTTGTAGTTTTCTTCCTGGACCTCCTAGTGGTCATTTTATTGGCGTCAGCCTCCACTGCTACACTTTCTACTTTGCTCCTACCTACCCCTATGATCTGAGCCGCAGTGGACCCCGTAAAAAAGCTACTGCCCGGCCTGCCAGGCGCCACCCGATCTTGGCTCCTAGCCTTCTATTAAAGTGGATGCCATTTCGTGTAAAGCCTCCGCAGAAGCCTGCTCTATGCACTTCCCTGTTTATGTCTGCCGCTTCAAAGCCTTTCTCCTGGCTTAACTTCCATATCTCCCGATTAACAGCCACAACGTCCTTGGCAATTTCTCCGTTCCGTCCTTGCACTTCCGGCACTGTGCACACCACGATCTGGACTTGCTGTGCTATCGCCCTTAAATCGTCAACTCCCTCCGCTAATCTTTCCACTACTTTTGCGGCTTCACCATTCAAGGCATTATTTAGTCCCGCCGCTATCACTACCAAATTGCGCAGGCCATACTTCTCTTCACTATAGCTACCGCGGCATCCCCCAGGGCGGTGAACTTAGCCCCGTGTTATTTATTCTAACACTAATTGCTCTCCTTGAGCACGTGCCAACCACAGTCAGGCTATCAATGTACGCGGATGACATCTGCATATGGACATCTGCAGTAACACGTCTACTGTTGCGAGCGAGAATTCAGAGAGCCGCCACACAAACTCCTATCTACCTCCGTAATGGAGGCCTGGAAATGTCCTCCGAGAAATGCGCACTAGTGCCATTTACGCGCAAACCCATGGCAAACTACAGTGTAATGATAAATGGCCAAACAATACGACGGGTCCGATCGTACAAGTTTCTAGGTGTCATAATCGACAGGGACTTGTCATGGAGCCCACACATATCATACATGAAAAAACGGTTGACAGGCATCTGCCACCTGTTCAAGTTTTTCGCTGGCAAGACGTGGGGAATGTCGCCTAGTGCCATGTTACAACTGTACAAGATGCTTTTTCTAGGATTTCTGCGATACAGCTTGCCAGCAATAAACAACATAGACAAAACGAATCTACGCACAATACAAAGTCTTCGGGGTCAAGTGCTCCGGATCTGTCTAGGCCTGCCTCAGAGGGCTTCAACAGTGGCTACGATAGCAATCGCTAGAGACCACCTTGTCAAGACCCACATTGAAATTGAAGTACTCAGGACCCATATAAGGCATATAGCCAGGAATCCTCGTCACCATTTAGCCTCTCTACCAGCGGACAGGCCACACACATCTTTCAGCCAAACGATAACTGCATATGATGAATCATTGCCAGCTTGTTTTACTCCGGCTGCGACACCTTCGATACCTCCATGGTGCCTCGCTCAGCCAAAAATCAATCTCGCAATTCCTGGTCTCTCGAAAAAAGCTGATCTGTCATCACCAGCCCTTAGACAGCTCACGCTACTACATTTGTACGAGAACTACCGTGACTCAACGCATATTTACACTGATGGATCTGTCCTTCCAAGCAGCTCCGCGGCGGCAATCGTCATTCCAGCGAAAGCTATAACAATCAAATTTAAGACGACCCACGCGACAACATCGACGGCAGCACAGCTCGCAGCGCTCTTAACTGCCCTTCATCACATTGGTGATGAACCGCCACACAAATGGAGAATATTCTGCGATTCGAAGGCGGCACTGCAGTCTCTACTGTTACCTCTTTGACGCGGACCACACGAACATCTGCTCTTCCATATTACAGAGACGTTACACCATATAAGTGATGCCGGCCATGAAATAACGGTCGAGTGGCTTCCAAGTCACTGCGGGATTATCGGCAATGCACGGGCGGATCACGCTGCCCGCTCAGCCCATACTGAGGAGCGCCACGTCCCAATTCCTCTTTCTAGAACTGACGCGGCACGGAAGCTCCGCCTACTTGCTCGGCAGTGCACCGAGTCGCATTGGAATGAGCCACATTTAAGAAATACGCGGCTGTACTCACTTGATCCAACATTTAGTCTTCGAGCGCCATCACAGCTTCGCCGTAGAGACGCCATGCTTTTATATCGACTTTGGTTGGGTGTTGCCTTTGCTAAAGCCTATGCCTTCCGTATAGGGATGACCGACACCCCAACCTGTGACCACTGCGGACATGAAGAATCAATTGGCCATATATTGTGCTCCTGTCCGCAGTACAGTCCACAGAGGGCATGCCTTAGCCACGAACTTGACCAACTGGACGACCAACCGCTATCTGAAAAAAGAATTCTACAACATCGAAAGGACCTACCGTCGCAGAAGAAGGCCGTGCAAGCGCTTTTGCGCTTCTTACCATCTACCGGCCTGTGTGAAAGACTTTAACTGGAACGCCTTGTGTGTGTGTGTGTGTCTCCATGTGTGCACGTTCCTTTTTTTTGCGTTTTCCTCTCTGTCATCTCTCTAACCCCTATCCCCCATCCCCAGTGTAGGGTAGCAAACCGGAGACTCACATCTGGTTAACCTCCCTGCGTTTCCTTTTCATTCTCTCTCTCTCTTAGAAAGTTCGTTTTTTGTCTCTCTCAGTACTGCGTCCATTTTCCTGTCTGGAGATGCCCCCACTGCTACCCGCTTATCACCCTTTACACGCTCCATTATAGTTCTTTTGCACCTACTCATATTTGAGTCACCACCGATAAGCACTAGGGTATGCTCTTGCTCCCTCCTAAATTCCGGTTTATTATGCCGCCTCTTATCTGTAACTGCGACCTCATTCCTGGAAGTTTGCTTGTTCCCCTTCTCTCGATCTCCTCCAGACTTCCTAGTTGCCACGTGTGCGTAGCTGTTCCTGTCTGAACCCGCCTGACCTAATTCCTTATCGCTGTCCATGCCAGCGCAGGCCCCACCCACGTGGCTGGCGCTGGAATGTCCGCCAATGTGGCTTTGCTTGGCGGTGTCAGCCATTTTTGCGTCCTACAATTCACTAAGCTGCTCTTGGAGTTTGCGCTTCTCTGCCCTCTCTACCTGCAGCTCTTTTTCTAGGGCATCCATACGTGGCGCTAGGCTGGTGTTCGCTTCGTCAGCCCTGTCCAGGCGTGCCCCTAATACGCAACATTTGCACATAAAATCCGCGGCTTCGGCCTCCTCTACAGATTCAAACCGCGTTTCTTTCAGATTCACCGACGCCTCACAATCCTTGCATTTAGCCTTCAGTTGCTTGATCATCTTAGCAGCACTCTATATTACTACCACAAAATGCTAGAAAAGAAAATAAACCACTTGCAACCACGTGCTCAAATAAAATTCTGCCTACCGCAAAAGCCAATCACCTAGAAAGGAATACTAACTACCTGTCCAACTGTCTAAACCAGCTAACTCACAAATGAGCCCTGCAAATCTACAGGTGTCGGCTGGAAAAGGCCCGGCCGTTAGGTCACTGACCTGCTCTTTCGCGACCACTTCACGTAACTAGCCTAGATCTAAAACTAACCTAAATCTAAGCTCTCAAAATATTAAAGGAAAGTATTCATCGATTTGTCGCAGTCACGGCGTTCTGGCAGTCGTCCGTCCGTCAGGTCCCGCTCACCACGCGTGATCCGAAGAGCCCCGAAACAAGCGTCCGCACCGCACGGCTGTCAGCTATCATGATGTGGCACGCTTGCGCCATCTGACGAAAAAAACCAACGTCAACTCTGTCCACGGCTGGGCTCGAGTAGCAGCGGCAGCGCACGCTATGTACGGCCTGCGCACTGGGGGTATTTCCCGTCTGCCTCCGCTGCGAAATCGTGGCGCTGCAACCCTACCACTCCGAGTGTTCCTATATAAGCTCCCGGGAGCATATACAGGAACACTAATCGCTCCTAGAGTTTTTTCCAGTGACTCTAACCGCTCCTAAAGCCCCTTGATACTGAAAGTAGCGCCATTCTGTGCACTTTGCCGCCGCGCCGCCAACTTTTGCACGTCCTCCTCACCCGACTCTCCACTCGGCTCTTTTCTGATCGATGATTGGCACCTCCGGCCGTCGCCCTGGAAACGCGCGCGAAAGCGTCTCTTTTTGCTTGTGTTGTTTTTTCGTCGGCGCCATGTGCAGGCCGTCTGCCTCTGTCGCGGGTCGAGCTTCATTCTGCTCATTCGAACTCTGCTTTTAGCGCCGCGTTATGACGGGTTGCTGCGCATTGCAGTGCAGAAGCCGGCGTGAAAATGGCTTCATGCTTTTCACGATTCCTCGAGGGAAGAACGACATCAGTCGCAGAAAAAAGTAGAATCATAGCATCGGACGTAAGGACTGCGCTCCGACGAATCACACCGTCCTCTGCGAGGTACTGTGCATTGCTTGGTGCATAAACTGGTCTGTATACTTGAAACTTCTTGTGAGCTCGTCAAGAGGCTGACAATCTTGCTTAATTCGCTCATCATTGTGTGTCGTTTCGCATGTTATCCTTTCCATTTGATGGCATTGCTGTGTGTTGCTCCAATTATAGCCGCCTTAATTTCGGAGTCTTTGCGTGAGTTTCCAGTTAAAATGTTTCGTAATTTTTCTTTCCAGCAAATACACGTGCTTCTAACGGCGGCGCAGCATAGGAAGCATGTAGATTTTCGTAGCGTGTAAGGCAGACTATCTCCTGTGTGTCCCAGAGCTCTGCTGCGGTCGGAGAAAAAAAGCCGTTTGGCACTATTGCGGCGTTATACTATCGCCTGCCTTAGGGTGATTTAGCAGTTTCTTAGCGTGCGTACACGTGACCTCAAATATTAATTTTGGCTTATCAGTTTGTTTTATTTGATCGCTAAAAGCCCTGAAACCCTTCTTTATCCCTTGTCTTTTCGAGTGGTCCTGAATAAATTAAGCAGCCGGATATTAGCTATGCATTTAAAAATTGATTCAAGCGAAAGACTCCGCGAGGTACATTAGAATTAACTTTATAGCGTTTTGGGATTTTTTTTGTTGCGTGTATATTTTGCTAGCACATTTTTTCTTAACAATATTGCATAATATTTCAGCTCCATTTCGATACTGATCAGTTTGAGCCGCTCATACTGCATAAATACGGGAAGAAGAAATTAAAGCTTAATGCGATTCTGACTATTTTTTTTCTCATCGGAGTGCACCTAAGCAAATGAAGCCTCCTGCTATAAGGCTGCCACTGCCGATCAAAAGCGGTGAGTGATATCTGTTGCATTTTTCTGCAGCATGAACAAAAATATCTAGTAAAACATTAACTTTCTACATAGATACCCAGTAAAAAGCTAGCAATGTGCCGATGACACGCGAACATTTCCCGGAATTGAATTTGCTGTCGGTGTATATAAAATATTTGTTTCGCTCCAGCATGCGTACCTGCGAACAACGTCACAGCAGTAGCGCCTGCCGAGTCATCCTGTGAGTATGCTTTTTTTGAAAAATTGCGCTCACATGCAAACCTAAACAGGGCTTGTTTCGCTCCAGCATGCGTACCTGCGAACAACGTCACAGCAGTAGCGCCTGCCGAGTCATCCTGTGAGCATGCTTTTTTTGAAAAATTGCGCTCACATGCAAACCTAAACAGGGCTTAAGCTTTCAGGTGGCTTTGGCTTTTCCATTTCAGTCGCACCCGAGAAGGTATCTCTATTCATAATGGTAGTGGCGAGCACTGCATTCCTGACGGTGAGTACTAGCTTGGTCACACCGCATGCATTTGTAGTGCCTGACATTGTCCTTTCACGCAGATTTCTTGACAGCCGGAGAACTGCCTGATGGCAGCGTCATGCCTTCAAGTCCTGCTTCGTCTAACCTTGAACATGATCGTAAGAGGCATTGATTTTTTTCTCGAACATATTAGTTGCATGATCACAAGACGCTTGCCGTTCTACACATTGCTCGCTGAAAGCGCTCGCAATGGTATAAATACTTGACATCAGGGGATACGCCACCTATTCACGGCTTAGTGTTCATGTTGGGAGGATTGTCCACTAGGTGGAAACAAACGATTGCCTATCACTTAACGGTAAATTCATTCGATGCTGCAACACTGAAGGAAGAAATAATTAAAATAATAACGGAATGCGAAGCACTGGGATTGAAAATTCATGCCGTGACCTCCGACATAGAGGGCGGGAACCTGGCGATCTGGAGGCTAGTTGGCATTCATGCAGGAAAATACAGCCGGCTGCACAGAAGCTGCGTTCACCCCTGTGGTCCTACACGAAAGCTGTGGTTTTTTGCTGATGTGCCCCACTTACTAAAAAATTTGAGGAACCACTTGACTAAAGGTCAGTTAATTTACCTACCGGATGATGTAGTTAAAAAAATGGTCTGCCAACTAACGTTGTAAACTTTGAATATATTAAGATTCTTGTTCAGCGTGACGCAAAATCTGAACTCAACCTTGCTCCTCACCTGAATCCTGCATGTTTCGATCCTACTCGTTATGACAAAATGGAAGTCAGTTTGACTTACAGTTTATTTCACTACGACACATCAGCTGGTTTGCACATTTTGGTAGAGAAATGATTGCTATCGAAAAATGCGCTTTCGACGGCATGGTTTGTCGCAACTCTCTTTCGCTGGTTTCGCTTGTTGACATAACGAACCAGCAAGCTCGAGTTTAGCAATGCAGATGGAGGAGCTTGTGAGGACAGCGTATCATTTCTGAATGAGGCAGTGAAGTTGTTTTCTAAAATTTCTATTGGCGCGCAGACTAAAGCGGTATGGAAGCCTGGTCAAACAGGCATCATTTTGTAAAAACTGTCTGCACTCGAAGTGCAAGACATGCTAATAAAGAAGTGTGATTTCGAGTATGTTTTATTAAGTAGGTTCAGTCAAGATAGACTTGAGAACCTGTTCTCAACTATGCAGGCAAAAAACCCCATCCTACACCTCTACGAGATCAAGTGCAACCTTAGGAGTGCGACACTAGCTCAGTTTCTAAGGCCGAGTAGGTACGGTAGCTACTCAGATGATGAAAGATTTTTGCTCGTCGGTTTGGATGCAGAAAAAGAACAGAGTGAATAGGGTAGCGTTATAGCTTCCTCTGACTTTCTAGACTTATGCTCGGAAGGAGTGGAGTCGCTAGTATACCTAGCAGGCTACGTTATTTCCAAAATAACAAAGAAGCTTCATTGCGAAGACTGCAGTAGGGGTGCTTGAAGTCGTTGAAGTAGCAGAAAACTTTCCCTCCAAACAGCGAGGCACTGCTATCAAACCGTTTCAGCACATCCGAAGCTGAGAGACCAATACTTCAGAGTATTTCTGTGCAAACTTTTTTTCCTTCATGTCATAACATAGTGCCTGAAATCGTTCGTATGTTCTTGAGAGTGCGAATGCAAACCTTTGTTCGAACTGAGGCTTCTGTGAGGCCTTAACGTTGCAAGTAGCAAGTGGAAGCAAAAGTGTCGGTATGCATGCTGCGGTATCCGGAATACGGTAAAATATTTGAGCATTTGCTACTGGTGCACATGGCAGCAATACAGCGCGTGTCATCAGCCAGGCGTCTACAAGCAATAAAGGCAGCATCTATAAGGACTTATGCGCATTCGCTGTCCTTAGGTCGATTCGTTGCATTTCTACATTAAAGGACCTAATATTATATTCATATGACTTTTCATTTCTTCACCGACTTGAACGCTTTTCTGTGTTGCCTGAATGTATTCTAGTTATATGTCATATTTTCATATAGATATTCAAATTCTTTGCGTAATAATCTTTTTTATTTCTCTTGCTTTACATGAGTGTTATCGCGCGGCTTTTTGTTGCATCTCCTGCCCAAAACTTTGTGAGCCTACAAATCAATTGCTTCGTTTCCTCCAGTTATGTTATGTTGTAAAATTTTAATGTTGCATTGATCTGGTGCGCTATTCTGAATAATATCTGTTCCTCTTTCACGCATATCGACCAGAGGCTAACACCATGCAATGTTTCATGTCACTGGGTTCGAGCTTATGCTACTTCTAACCAGCTGTTTATTCAAATATTTTCAGTTTCCGAAGTGTGTGCTATCCTGGATTTTTTCTGTGTGTTTCCCGTGTAACGTTTCAGGGGCCACCTGAAATAAAAATGGCATCTGGCCAGATATGTGTTGGTGTGTCACAGCAGCTGTGTATTCTATTCTCCAGACCTGTACTCTGGGTCTGAAATTTGCTTTGGGGTGGCACGATGTTTTCAGTAAGTAGCTGAAAAAAACTGACAAAACCCTGCCGCCCTCTCAGGTCTATGGTTGTGGCTGCGGCTGTCAGCTTCTCCAGCTCTTACGGAACAGCTTTATTGGCGACTTGCAAAAGGAATGACATCTGGGCGCCACAGATTGGAAGAATAATATGGAAAGGAGGACAGAAATTTTGCCAAAATATGCTTTGATCACCTTCATACCTTGCTGTGGATCTCCAGAGCGATGAAGGCCTTCGTGTGACCGCCGCGACTGCGAAAGCCTACCGCGATTCCGAGGTCTAACGGCACGTGAGGAGCGAGTCAGCAAAGATGCCTTTTATGGCTGACTTTCACTCGCAATAGGCGAAATCTTTACAATTTACATTTGATTATGTCATCCAAATAACGTCAAATTCTTAATCTCCGTGTTTTTAAAAAAGTACGAATTGTTTCCTTGAAGCTGACTCAGTCACAGAATGGCTAAATCCTTTCTTATCGTCGTTTACAGCTCCGAATATTGCATCACCACGGGCGTCTGAAGAAATAATTGAATGCATTTGATGGGCTACATTGAATAAATTTCATGCCAAAGCCTTGGCTACGCTCATTTCTGCGGTAGTCAATAAAAATATATCTCTCTTGAGAGCACGAAAAAACTAGAAAAAAATTCTTCTCTTTCAAGGAGCAATGAAGTTTCTATAGCCCAGGTATTAAATGCGCGGCATATGCATCCCACCGAGGCCCCCAGCCTTTTAGGACTGAGCACCCCTCACAAAAACCCATAATCGCGTTAAAGCAAATGTCGCAGCATTTTTTCGGCGATTTCCTGCTTCTGAAACTTCACGCGTGCAGTGACGTCCAACTAAATTACGGCAATCTCTGCCTGGTTCGACTGCAAAAATATAGTGTCATAAAAAGTACTTACGCGAAAATGCAGCGCTAGTTGAAATTGCATTTAACGGAGCGCCACTGTGGCGAAAAATATTAAATAATGTACAAATTTAAAGTAAATACTATGCTAAATACAATTTTGTCCTGTTGAGGTGAACGGCATGAAGATATCAAAGCCAATGTGGGCTGTATACAGTACGCTGTGAATGTTCATGCCTCAAGCGCACACGTTTAGCGCTTTCATTGCTCAAACGAGAAGGCGATAAATGTGGGCCATGGTAGAGTCAAGCACGCTGCATCCCTTCCTAGTGGTTTCGTTTAATAATAGAGCAAGAAAAAATCTCGAACTTAGGTGTGATCACGGGTGCCAGCGAAAGCATCGGGCCGGCGAGCGCGCGATGGCCTGCGAAGCGTGCCGTGCGCAGCGCGTGCAGCCGGCGGGCGAGGAGAATCGAGGAGGAAAGCGCGGGAGTGGAGGAGAGTGTCGCTACTTACAGTATCAAAAGGCTTTACATAGTGTTAGGGTGCCTGGATGCGCGCCTCGCGGGGGCGAGGCGCGCATCCAGGCACCCTACATAGTGTCAGCCGGCAGCGCCACTGGCGGCAAAATTTGGTGAATAAGAGAGGGCGACAGGAAAGGGGTTGCAGGGCCACGGGGAGCCCTTCTGCCGGGCAATAAAAATATAGAGGAGGCGGTGCGTCAACAAGCCGCTTTGCACGTATCATGGAGTCTTTCCTCCATGGCACGAAAGCAGCCAAAGCAGCCGATTCCACGCCGTGTCATTGTTTTTTACGCGGCGTCTTAAATCAAGCTGCTGTGCGGTTTGGTTGTCTGTTTCTTTTCCCTTGGGAAATGGAAGACGACCAGGAAGTGCGATTTTCTGGGAAAAATAAAGTGCTTTGCCAGCATAAGCGTGTTTTGTTTATATGTAGCTGTTGCACAGAGGTGACCGCGGGAACCCACCCGTTCTGCGCGCTAAGTCAGCAGATTGCCCCCAAAACCTGCCGAACGTATTTGCTTACCATCGGTTGTGCGATGCCAATGTGCACCTCGTTACCAACAGCAGCTTGAAAGCTGCCCGTGGCAAAAAACCGCAGTGCACAGCACCTGCCGCCGCACCGACAACGCGCTTGCATACGCGCACCTCCCAGTCCGTTGCTCAGCCACTCCACAGTCTGCTTCTACAGTCGAAAGAGGCGTCGAAACAGCTCGTCCGGCAAGTCAAACGCGTCTTCTTGCGCCCTCCTCAGCCATTGCTCGCGCCGGCCCAGCCGCCTCAGTCGTATCGCCACGTACACCGCCGCCATTTTATGTCACAAACGCAACGGTCAAATCGCCTCGTCGCAGATATCTCTCTCTCTCTTGCTCCCTAGTCACAACTGCTACTGCGCCACTATAGTATCACCGAGCCACAGGTGTTCCGCCCCTGCGCAGCGCAGCGCCTTTCCTCAAAATACAGCATCGATTTTCAGTTTTCTCTTCTTACCCACCGCGGTGGCTCAGTGGTTCAGGGGCTCGGCTACTGATCCGGAGTTCCCGGGTTCGAACCCGACCGCGGCGGCTGCGTTTTTATGGAGGAAAAACGCTAAGGCGCCCGTGTGCTCTGCGATGTCAGTGCACGTTAAAGATCCCCAGGTTGTTGTTGTTGTTGTTGCCTTAGTCATATGGCACATACCCACGACGGGGGATTGGCCAGGGTTCAGTGGGGAGACCCTATAAAATTGGAAAAACTGGAGTCAAGCTAAAGATTGTGCCATGGGTGAAATTTCAGAGTAATTTAAAAGAAAAAGAAGAAAGAAGAAACAAAATATCGGAAGAAAATATCTCAGAATTAAATAATTAAAGATATGAAAATACCCAAACGCTCTTTTGAGTGCGGAAATTTTCGAAACAACTCGCAAGGGAATCTGCCGGTAGCTATTGTATAATTGTGGAGGTATTCGCAAACTTGATGCAATGCAAAACCCCTGGCGCTCGCGCCGAAAGAGAGGAGGAGAGGAACCGACAAGGTGAGACCCAGGTGGTCGAAATTATTCCGGAGCCCTCCACTACGGCACCTCTAATTCTTCCTTTCTTCTTTCACTCCCTCCTTTATCCTTTCCTTACGGCGTGGTTCAGGTATCCGCCGATATATGAGACAGATACTGCGCCATTTCCTTTTCCCCAAAACCAATTATTATTATTATTAAATCGGCCGCCTCTAGGCGATTACAAAAACAGTCAATTTGTGTCTGGCAAGATGTGCAACGTCATCACTTCTGCCACATGCGTGACGTAATCTGCAGCCACCCATGACTCAAAAAAGCAATAAGGCCGCCGGCCACTACCGACAATAGGAGTGAGGCTAATTGACCCGTTTTTGACAACTTTGTTATTTGACAGTTGCGTAATACGGCCACAGGAGTGTTGAAAACAGTATCTGCAGAAAGCATGGGGAGTGCCCAAGACCGTTCTGCGCTTGCATCGACAGGCACCAAGTGATTTACAAATAACTACAATGAGAACATGTCACAAACCCGCCGCGATGGCTCAGTGGTTAGGGCGCTCGACTACTGATCCGGAGTACCCGGGTTCGAACCTGACCGCGGCGGCTGCGTTTTTATGGAGGAAAAACGCTAAGGCGCCCGTGTGCTGTGCGATGTCAGTGCACGTTAAAGATCCCCAGGTGGTCGATATTCTTCCGGAGCCCTCCACTACGGCACCCCTTCTTCCTTTCTTCTTTCACTCCCTCCTTTATCCCTTCCCTTACGGCGCGGTTCAGGTGTCCAACGATATATGAGACAGATACTGCGCCATTTCCTTTCCCCCCAAAAAACCAATTATTATTAACATGTCACAATGTGGGCAGGTGAAAACAAGCAAAGTCATTGCCATAACATCATTACAACGATAATTGGAGCATGACAGTTTGACTGCAAGGGCACTGGAAACGTTAGACACTTAAAAGGAAATTCATTTCAGAGCTGAAATGAGCCTGTACAAATATGCAAATATATTAAATTATGAGAATGACAAGGAGAATACGCCATGCTCTCATTTGTTGTGCTTCATGCTAACTAGTCACATTTCTTACAAGTTAGCTTAAAGGGGACAAAAGGAAGCACAACAAAAGTCAACAGCAAAAAACCTTACTGGAATGTTTGAATAGCTAATAGAGTTTTGAAATCCACAGATGTAAGCATGTGTCACGAGTGAAGAAGAAAAGAGGTATGAGAAACACTGTACCTAAGGAAAGGCACGTTAATTGGCACATGGCACTTGAGAGAAAGAGAAGACGGAATAAAAGAGAGTGCAGTAGTATTTTTGGAAGAGATGGTGATGGTGGTAGTGGTTTTTTTATTAAAGTAATAGTAAAAAGGAAGGAAAAGATTTTTGCTAGCCCCGGCATCTGCCATCGATACTGAAGCACCTGAGCTGGGGCAGCGGAAATAAAGGACAGCAGGCAGAATGGAGAAATGAAATGAAAGAGGTGAGGGGACTGGAATAGAGGACAGGGGGAGAAGTAATATGTACAAACTATTTACACAATAAGTAATGTGTCCAGGTTGTGCGCGTGATCAGGTCCTTTTAGAAGAATTAAAACACGCGCACAGCACTGTGTTGGCTACAACTGGAGTGGGGCGTCCAGTTATTAATCGTTCCAGGTAGAACTCGCGGAGCGTTCGGTCACTGCGTGTAACTACCTGACGGAGAACATACGGGACGTCAAGCCCGTGTGTTCGAGGAATGCACAGAGGCTCACCAAGGTTCGCTCACGAGTGCGCGTACTGCCCTGCTGCCACAATAGCGTCTTGAGGGTGTCATGTAGTATGCCCAGCGCCCTATAGGCCGCAAGCATATCGCGACGAACATCGGCGAACGAGGCCCACTGAAGGAGCAGGTGGTCTAGTATTTCCACTGCACCGCATCCGTCACACACATCACTCGTCGCAATGCCGTGATGCTCCCGTCGTTCCCCGGGCCACACGCAGCCAATGCGCGCGAGGAGGATCATTACACGTTGCGACCGTGTAAGTGAGCGAATGCCGGTGAAACTGTCGATGCGCTTACAGCGTGCGATGCGTGGGTCGGGGTGCTGCTTTCGGAGATGGTCGTGGATAGCCGCACGCACGTCTTCCGCATGCACGTTTATGGGTCTACCAAAGGTGACAACAGGAAACCATGGTGGTGGCGTAGTAGCTAGGGCAGTACAGGCATCCGGGAACGTTGCGAGCGAGCGCACGCTTCGTCGACGTCACTGGTGACGTCAATGTTGGCTTTTATTGAAGGCTGGCTCGGAGGTCTAGGAGAGCGGTAAAGGAGTCCAAGAGCCGCCGGCATTCTAGGAGGACATGAAGTGGCAGGTAGGCTGAGTAATGACGATCTACGTCCTGTCGGTGGGCGATGCAATGGGTCCGGAGCTCAAATGAAGCGGCACCGAGGGATCGTCTGTGTTCGTGGAGAAACTGACGATCACCGCGAACGACAGCCGCTGCGTGAGGATCATGCCGCGTCCGCCATCACTTGTCCCTAGTTTTTCTGCGAAAAATAAAGGAGTAAATATCAGAAACTATAGTGCAGGAGGAGAAAGGGTCGCAGATGTACTCAAGGTCCAAGCAGCTGAGGACTCCAGTGACGTAACGTTTTGTCACATAAGCGCTGACTGCCAGAGTGGGTGAGCTCTGCCGCATAGCTTCCACGACACCTGTTCATGTTCGGTTGAGTTGGGGTATGCCTTTCAGGATTCGGTCCCCTGGTTCATTGATGCTTGATAGCGTTTACAAGCTTGTTAACTGTTGAGGCGGAGAGGAAAAACTTCCGCCAATGCTTTAAACTCTTAATAAATTAAGCAAAAGGCAGCGAGATAGAGCATTGATGGACGAGTGAATAAATGGACACAGGTTTACTTCATGGTAAGACAGAATGAAACAAGGTCATGTCGCAGTATGTAATCTGAGTTCCGATGTAGCCGGCCTCTATCCTACGATATGTTTAAGTAGCTGCTCTGCAGTATAGCATACCTGCTTTTATGCAGGAACGGGGGGCTAGCGGGACGGTTCTCTATCGGCGGGCAGCCGGGGGCTCCTGGGCTCGGCAGGTTATTGGGTCCTGCGTAGGGACAACGAGATGTGCGACCTGCGAGTATATAGCCAGCCGTCGTCTCCTCCGGGGCGCCTGGAGGTCAACTAGCGGGCCGTGGGCCCCACTGGAAACGACCGAATATTCTTCTTCTTCTTCTCCTTAGGAAGCATGGCACATACCCACGCAGAGGGATTGGCCAAGGTTCAGTAGATAATCCCAATGAGGTATCTGCGCGGGGAAAAATAGGCGTGAGAAGACTAAACCAATATAAAATTTTGAACAGTGAATTAAAAAATTATGAATTACCAGGAATCGAATCGAGCATTTTTGGACATACGACAAAATTTTGTATACAGCTAACAAGGTAATCGATCAGTTGCACTTATGTAATCATGAAGGTAGCCGCAGACACTGCTTAACGGGAATCGCTTTGCGCTCGTACCGAACGACAATAACTGGAAGAGACACAGGGAGCCCCAACCTCGAAAGACGGAGCTCCAAATACTGCTTTCTCTGAACTGCGAACCGCCGGCAAGAGAGGAGCAAATGATCTATTGTTTCAACTTGCCCACGTGATACACAAATGTTTGTCGCAGCGAACCCACATCTGCATAAGTACAAATTTAAGTGAGGGATTCTGCATCGCAGAAGCGTCATTGACTCCACACAAAGCCTTGATTTACACCACCGGATATTCCATGGGAACTTTAAGTGGCTAAAATACACGGTATTGAGCAATGAATCACTCAAGTTGGCTGAAATATGTTGGAAGGGCTGGAAACGTGAAGTTTCTAACAGTGAGGTGAGGGACGGGATAGGTTACAGGAGCGCTGAGAGCTGACCTTGCGAATAAATCAGCCACCTCGTTACAATAGACGCCCGAATGCCCAGGTACCCAGACAAAGCTGATATCACGCACTGTGCGCGGAACAAAAACCTAAGCGAACGATTCAATAAAGATTTTCCCGAATTTTGGAGAGAGACTAGAACTGAAAGGCAGTCTGCAAGAATAAGAACCCGTGCTACATGCCTAGGAAGTTTGAGAAGAGCCAAACAGGATGGCCAGAAACTCTGCGAAGAATATAGGGGTATAATCTGGGATACGAACGGAATAGCTCCAAGCCAGCTCCTCCGAATATATCCCAACCGCCGTCTTCTCACAGCTGCCGGAGGCGTCAGTGGAGATAACAGTATGAAGACGAAAATTCTGTAGGTGTTCAGAAAGGAGACCATTTAGGATATTTGCAAGCATATGTTTAGCATGGGACGGGAAAATATGGTCATATTAGAAGACGGGGTCAGCCTGCGTATCTGCAACTTGTTGCAAGGAGATCAGATTAACCTGAAGCGGGGGTAACAGATTCTGCATGAACCTAACTTGCGGAAGCTGATAGCGTGGCCAATGATTAGTGAAAAACAGGTGTGGTTGGGATAGAAAAATTGGACTACGAACGCCGGGGGTTGGGTCAAAGGACCTGAGGAAAGTACGCACTGTTAGAAGTTGGAAGCGGGAAAAGAGATCGGGGATACGGGCTTCCAGATAAAGGACAGCGTTTGAAGCTGATTTTGGAAGCCCGGGGCATAGCCGTAGGGCACGCCTTTCTAGTAAAGCTAATGGCTGCAGCTTGTAGTTTGCGCTACCAGAGAACAAGACACAACCAAATTCCAGAATCGGTCTCATTTAAGCCTTATAGAGCAACAGTAACGTGTCACGACGCATGCCAAACTTTTTATTGCCAACTCCTGTCAACCGGGCCAGAGCACGTTCCCCTTTAATAACATTATTCTTAATATGGTGTCGCTAGTCGAAACTTTGATCATAAGTAACGCCCAGGTATTTAACAGACTCCACCTGCGGAATTGGAGTGGAGCGGTATACTAGCAAGATGTACAGAGGAGTGTCGGGCGGAAATACCAGCGCGGCAAATTTGCTGACAAGGGATAAATTAATTTGGTTCAACCAGACTTCAATAGCATTCAGGTATGCCTGCAAACACTCGTATAGTGCATGAATATCCTTTGCTGATGCGAAAAAAGCTATATCATCTGCGTATACATAAACTGTAATGTTTGGATGAATGGGTATGTCCCGAACCAATATGTTGAAAAGCAGTGGAGACAAAACAGATCCTTGCGGCACACCTCTTGATTGAACATAGGTATTAGAACAGAAAGATCCGTGTGTACAGAAGAAAAATCTATCTTTTAAATTCACAAATCCAAGCATAGATGTAGTGCGGTAGATGTAGCTGAGCAAGATTGTTAATAAGGACCGTGTGTTCAACGCTGTTATATGTTTTAGCAACATCAAGTGTCGCCAAGGCCGCAACATCTCTCTTGCGCATTGAGAGTCGTATTCGGGACTCGAGATCCACATGCGCGGACCATATGGAACAATCGCGACGAAAGCCAATCTGTTCGGAACTGGGGCCGTTAACGTGATGAACATACTCTGTGAGGGGACTGTGTACAACTCTTTCTATTAGCTTTACTAAATTTGAGGTTAAAGCAATCGCCGAATATTGTCTAAATGAAATCCATTCTCCCCATTTTTCGAAAGTAAAATTATTTTAGCAATTTTCCAAATGTAAGGAATCCAAGAGTTTTCCAATGACGCACTTAATATCCAGAAGGTGAGTTGGAAAGTCTTGCGCTAAATTATTTAACATGCCCACAGTAACCCCATCAGATCCCGGGGCAGCAGACTGCATCGAGGAAACAATTGGGAGGAGTTCCGACATTTCCACCTCGGGTAGTCCGAGCTGAGCTCTCTTCCTGTCCCCTCACCTCTTTCATTTTATGTCTCCATTCTGCCTGCTGTCCTTTATTTCCGCTGCCCCAGCTCAGGTGCTTCAGTGTCGATGGCAGATGCCGGGGCTAGCAAAAATCTTTTCCTTCCTTTTTAATATTACTTTAATAAAAAAACCACTACCACCATCACCATCTCTTCCAAAAATACCACTGCACTCTCTTTTATTCCGTCTTCTCTTTCTCTCAAGTGCCATGTGCCAATTAACGTGCCTTTCCTTAGGTGCAGTGTTTCTCATACCTCTTTTCTTCTTCACTCGTGACACATGCTTACATCTGTGGATTTCAAAACTCTATTAGCTATTCAAACAGTCCAGTAAGGTTTTTTGCTGTTGACTTTTGTTGTGCTTCCTTTTGTCCCCTTTAAGCTAACTTGTAAGAAATGTGACTAGTTAGCATGAAGCACAACAAATGAGAGCATGGCGTATTCTCCTTGTCATTCTCATAATTTAATATATTTGCATATTTGTACAGGCTCATTTCAGTTCTGAAATGAATTTCCTTTTAAGTGTCTAACGTTTCCAGTGCCCTTGCAGTCAAACTGTCATGCTCCAATTATCGTTGTAATGATGTTATGGCAATGACTTTGCTTGTTTTCACCTGCCCACATTGTGACATGTTAATAATAATTGGTTTTTTTGGGGGAAAGGAAATGGCGCAGTATCTGTCTCATATATCGTTGGACACCTGAACCGCGCCGTAAGGGAAGGGATAAAGGAGGGAGTGAAAGAAGAAAGGAAGAAGGGGTGCCGTAGTGTAGGGCTCCGGAAGAATTTCGACCACCTGGGGATCTTTAACGTGCACTGACATCGCACAGCACACGGGCGCCTTAGCGTTTTTCCTCCATAAAAACGCAGCCGCCGCGGTCGGGTTCGAACCCGGGTACTCCGGATCAGTAGTCGAGCGCCCTAACCACTGAGCCACCGCGGCGGGTTTGTGACATGTTCTCATTGTAGTTATTTGTAAATCACTTGGTGCCTGTCGATGCAAGCGCAGAACGGTCTTGGGCACTCCCCATGCTTTCTGCAGATACTGTTTTCAAGACTCCTGTGGCCGTATTACGCAACTGTCTAATAACAAAGTTGTCAAAAACGGGTCAGTTAGCCTCACTCCTATTGTCGGTAGTGGCCGGCGGCCATATTGCTTTTTTGAGTCATGGGTGGCTGCAGATTACGTCACGCATGTGGCAGAAGTGATGACGTTGCATGTCTTGCCAGACACAAATTGACTGTTTTTGTAATCGCCTCGAGGCGGCCAATTTAATAATAATAATAATTGGTTTTGGGGAAAAGGAAATGGCGCAGTATCTGTCTCATATATCGGCGGATACCTGAACCACGCCGTAAGGGAAAGGATAAAGGAGGGAGTGAAAGAAGAAAGGAAGAATTAGAGGTGCCGTAGTGGAGGGCTCCGGAATAATTTCGACCACCTGGGTCTCACCTTGTCGGTTCTTCTCCTCCTCTCTTTCGGCGAGAGCGCCAGGGGTTTTGCACTGCCTCAAGTTTGCGAATACCTCCACAATTATATAATAGCTACTGGCAGATTCCCTTGCGAATTGTTTCGAAAATTTCCGCACTCAAAAGAGCGTTTGGGTATTTTCATATCTTTAATTATTTAATTCTGAGATATTTTCTCCCGATATTTTGTTTCTTCTTTTTCTTTTAAATTACTCTGAAATTTCACCCAAGGCACAATCTATAGCTTAACTCCAGTTTTTCCTATTTTATAGGGTCTCCCCACTGAACCCTGGCCAATCCCCCGTCGTGGGTATGTGCCATATGACCAAGGCAACAACAACAACAACAACCTGGGGATCTTTAACGTGCACTGACATCGCACAGCACACGGGCGCCTTAGCGTTTTGCCTCCATAAAAACGCAGCCGCCGCGGTCGGGTTCGAACCCGGGAACTCTGGATCAGTAGTCGAGCGCCTGAACCACTGAGCCACCGCGGTGGGTAAGAAGAGAAAACTGAAAATCGATGCTGTATTTTGAGGAAAGGCGCTGCGCTGCGCAGGGGCGGAACACCTGTGGCTCGGTGATACTATAGTGGCGCAGTAGCAGTTGTGACTAGGGAGCAAGAGAGAGAGAGATATCTGCGACGAGGCGATTTGACCGTTGCGTTTGTGACATAAAATGGCGGCGGTGTACGTGGCGATACGACTGAGGCGGCTGGGCCGGCGCGAGCAATGGCTGAGGAGGGCGCAAGAAGACGCGTTTGACTTGCCGGACGAGCTGTTTCGACGCCTCTTTCGACTGTAGAAGCAGACTGTGGAGTGGCTGAGCGACGGACTGGGAGGTGCGCGTATGCAAGCGCGTTGTCGGTGCGGCGGCAGGTGCTGTGCACTGCGGTTTTTTGCCACGGGCAGCTTTCAAGCTGCTGTTGGTAACGAGGTGCACATTGGCATCGCACAACCGATGGTAAGCAAATGCGTTCGGCAGGTGTTGGGGGCAATCTGCTGACTTAGCGCGCAGAACGGGTGGGTTCCCGCGGTCACCTCTGTGCAACAGCTACATATAAACAAAACACGCTTATGCTGGCAAAGCACTTTATTTTTCCCAGAAAATCGCACTTCCTGGTCGTCTTTCATTTCCCAAGGGAAAAGAAACAGACAACCAAACATCACATACTGCAACACTTCGCCCTATGGCATTTTGTCATCGATCGTCAACCGCACAGCAGCTTGATTTAAGACGCCGCGTAAAAAACAATACCACGGCGTGGAATCGGCTGCTTTGGCTGCTTTCGTGCCATGGAGGTAATACTCCATGATACGTGCAAAGCGGCTTGTTGACGCAGCGCCTCTATATTTTTATTGCCCGGCAGAAGGGCTCCCCGTGGCCCTGCAACCCCTTTCCTGTCGTCCTCTCTTATTCACCGAATTTTGCCGCCAGTGGCGCTGCCGGCTGACACTATGTAAAGCCTTTTGATATTGAAAGTAGCGACACTCTCCTCCACTCCCGCGCTTTCCTCCTCGATTCTCCTCGCCCGCCGGCTGCACGCGCTGCGCACGGCACGCTTCGCAGGCCATCGCGCGCTCGCCGGCCCGATGCTTTCGCTGGCACCCGTGATCACACCTAAGTTCGAGATTTTTTCTTGCTCTATTATTAAACGAAACCACTAGGAAGGGATGCAGCGTGCTTGACTCTACCATGGCCCACATTTATCGCCTTCTCGTTTGAGCAATGAAAGCGCTAAACGTGTGCGCTTGAGGCATGAACATTCACAGCGTACTGTATACAGCCCACATTGGCTTTGATATCTTCATGCCGTTCACCTCAACAGGACAAAATTGTATTTAGCATAGTATTTACTTTAAATTTGTACATTATTTAATATTTTTCGCCACAGTGGCGCTCCGTTAAATGCAATTTCAACTAGCGCTGCATTTTCGCGTAAGTACTTTTTATGACACTATATTTTTGCAGTCGAACCAGGCAGAGATTGCCGTAATTTAGTTGGACGTCACTGCACGCGTGAAGTTTCAGAAGCAGGAAATCGCCGAAAAAATGCTGCGACATTTGCTTTAACGCGATTATGGGTTTTTGTGAGGGGTGCTCAGTCCTAAAAGGCTGGGGGCCTCGGTGGGATGCATATGCCGCGCATTTAATACCTGGGCTATAGAAACTTCATTGCTCCTTGAAAGAGAAGAATTTTTTTCTAGTTTTTTCGTGCTCTCAAGAGAGATATATTTTTATTGACTACCGCAGAAATGAGCGTAGCCAAGGCTTTGGCATGAAATTTATTCAATGTAGCCCATCGAATGCATTCAATTATTGCTTCAGACGCCCGTGGTGATGCAATATTCGGAGCTGTAAACGACGATAAGAAAGGATTTAGCCATTCTGTGACTGAGTCAGCATCAAGGAAACAATTCGTACTTTTTTAAAAACACGGAGTTTAAGAATTTGACGTTATTTGGATGACATAATCAAATGTAAATTGTAAGGATTTTGCCTACGGCGAGTGAAAGTAAGCCATAAAATGCATCTTTGCTGACTCGCTCCTCACGTGCCGTTAGACCTCGGAATCGCGGTAGGCTTTCGCAGTCGCGGCGGTCACACGAACGCCTTCATCGCTCTGGAGATCCATAGCAAGGTAGGAAGGTGATCAAAGCATATTTTGGCAAAATTTCTGTCCTCCTTTCCATATTATTCTTCCAATCTGTGGTGCCCAGAAGTCATTCCTTTTGCAAGTCGCCAATGAAGCTGTTCCGTAAGAGCTGGAGAAGCTGACAGCCGCAGCCACAACCATAGACCTGAGAGGGCGGCAGGGTTTTGTCAGTTTTTTTCAGCTACTTACTGAAAACATCGTGCCACCCCAAAGCAAATTTCAGACCCAGAGTACAGGTCTGGAGAATAGAATACACAGCCACTGTGACACACCAACACATATCTGGCCAGATGCCATTTTTATTTCAGGTGGCTCCTGAAACGTTACACGGGAAACACACAGAAAAAATCCAGGATGGCACACACTTCGGAAACTGAAAATATTTGATTAAACCGCTGGTTGGAAGTAGCATAAGCTCGAACCCAGTGACATGAAACATTGCATGGTGTTAGCCTCTGGTCGATATGCGTGAAAGAGGAACAGATATTATTCAGAATAGCGCACCAGATCAATGCAACATAAAAATTTTACAACATAACAAAACTGGAGGAAACGAAGCAATTGATTTGTAGGCTCACAAAGTTTTGGGCAGGAGATACAACAAAAAGCCGCGCGATAACACTCATGTACAGCAAGAGAAATAAACAAGATTATCACGCAAAGAATTTGAATATCTATATAAAAATATGACATATATAACTAGAATACATTCAGGCAACACAGAAAAGCGTTCAAGTCGGTGAAGAAATGAAACGTCATATGAATATAATATTAGGTCCCTTAATGTAGAAATGCAACGAATCGACCTAAGGACAGCGAATGCGCATAAGTCCTTATAGATGCTGCCTTTATTGCTTGTAGAAGCCTGGCTGATGACAAGCGCTGTATTGCTGCCCTGTGCACCAGTAACAAATGCTCAAATATTTTACCGTATTCCGAATACCGCAAGTCCTTATAGATGCTGCCTTTATTGCTTGTAGAAGCCTGGCTGATGACACGCGCTGTATTGCTGCCATGTGCACCAGTAGCAAATGCTCAAATATTTTACCGTATTCCGGATACCGCAGCATGCATACCGACACTTTTGCTTCCACTTGCTACTTGCAACGTTAAGGCCTCACAGAAGCCTCAGTTCGAACAAAGGTTTGCATTCGCACTCTCAAGAACATACGAACGATTTCAGGCACTATGTTATGACATGAAGGAAAAAAAGTTTGCACAGAAATACTCTGAAGTATTGGTCTCTCAGCTTCGGATGTGCTGAAACGGTTTGATAGCAGTGCCTCGCTGTTTGGAGGGAAAGTTTTCTGCTACTTTAACGACTTCAACCACACCTACAGAAGGGCTGCTGAGCGACAGGTGCAATGAGGTGTAGTTAATGTTTTACTAGATATTTTTGTTCATGCTGCAGAAAAATGCAACAAATATCACTCACCTCTTTTGATCGGCAGTGGCAGCCTTATCGCAGGAGGCTTCATTTGCTTAGGTGCACTCCGATGAGAAAAAAATAGTCAGAATCGCATTAACCTTTAATTTCTTCTTCCCGTATTTATGCAGTATGAGCGGCTCAAACTGATCAGTATCGAAATGGAGCTGAAATGTTATGCAATATTGTTAAGAAAAAATGTGCTAGCAAAATATACACGCAACAAAAAAAATCCCAAAACGCTATAAACTTAATTCTAATGTTCCTCGCGGAGTCTTTCGCTTGAATCAATTTTTAAATGCATAGCTAATATCCGGCTGCTTAATTTATTCAGGACCACTCGAAAAGACAAGGGATAAAGAAGGGTTTCAGGGCATTTAGCGATCAAATAAAACAAACTGATAAGCCAAAATTAATATTTGAGGTCACGTGTACGCACACTAAGAAACTGCTAAATCACCCTAAGGCAGGCGATAGTATAACGCCGCAATAGTGCCAAACGGCTTTTTTTCTCCGACCGCAGCAGAGCTCTGGGACACAGAGGAGATAGTCTGCCTTACACGCTACGAAAATCTACATGCTTCCTATGCTGCGCCGCCGTTAGAAGCACGTGTATTTGCTGGAAAGAAAAATTACGAAACATTTTAACTGGAAACTCACGCAAAGACTCCGAAATTAAGGCGGCTATAATTGGAGCAACACACAGCAATGCCATCAAATGGAAAGGATAACATGCGAAACGACACACAATGATGAGCGAATTAAGCAAGATTGTCAGCCTCTTGACGAGCTCACAAGAAGTTTCAAGTATACAGACCAGTTTATGCACCAAGCAATGCACAGTACCTCGCAGAGGACGGTGTGATTCGTCGGAGCGCAGTCCTTACGTCCGATGCTATGATTCTACTTTTTTCTGCGACTGATGTCGTTCTTCCCTCGAGGAATCGTGAAAAGCATGAAGCCATTTTCACGCCGGCTTCTGCACTGCAATGCGCAGCAACCCGTCATAACGCGGCGCTAAAAGCAGAGTTCGAATGAGCAGAATGAAGCTCGACCCGCGACAGAGGCAGACGGCCTGCACATGGCGCCGACGAAAAAGACAACACAAGCAAAAAGAGACGCTTTCGCGCGCGTTTCCAGGGCGACGGCCGGAGGTGCCAATCATCGATCAGAAAAGAGCCGAGTGGAGAGTCGGGTGAGGAGGACGTGCAAAAGTTGGCGGCGCGGCGGCAAAGTGCACAGAATGGCGCTACTTTCAGTATCAAGGGGCTTTAGGAGCGGTTAGAGTCACTGGAAAAAACTCTAGGAGCGGTTAGTGTTCCTGTATATGTTCCCGGGAGCCTATATAGGAACACTAGGAGTGGTAGGGTTGCAGCGCCACGATTTCGCAGCGGAGGCAGACGGGAAATACACCCAGTGCGCAGGCCGTACATAGCGTGCGCTGCCGCTGCTACTCGAGCCCAGCCGTGGACAGAGTTGACGTTGGTTTTTTTCGTCAGATGGCGCAAGCGTGCCACATCATGATAGCTGACAGCCGTGCGGTGCGGACGCTTGTTTCGGTGCTCTTCGGATTACGCGTGGTGAGCGGGGCCTGACGGACGGACGACTGCCAGAACGCCGTGACTGCGACAAATCGATGAATACTTTCCTTTAATATTTTGAGAGCTTAGATTTAGGCTAGTTTTAGATCTAGGCTAGTTACGTGAAGTGGTCGCGAAAGAGCAGATCAGTGACCTAACGGCCGGGCCTTTTCCAGCCGACACCTGTAGATTTGCAGGGCTCATTTGTGAGTTAGCTGGTTTAGACAGTTAGACAGGTAGTTAGTATTCCTTTCTAGGTGATTGGCTTTTGCGGTAGGCAGAATTTTATTTGAGCACGTGGTTGCAAGTGGTTTATTTTCTTTTCTAGCATTTTGTGGTAGTAATATAGAGTGCTGCTAAGATGATCAAGCAACTGAAGGCTAAATGCAAGGATTGTGAGGCGTCGGTGAATCTGAAAGAAACGCGGTTTGAATCTGTAGAGGAGGCCGAAGCCGCGGATTTTATGTGCAAATGTTGCGTATTAGGTGCACGCCTGGACAGGGCTGACGAAGCGAACACCAGCCTAGCGCCACGTATGGATGCCCTAGAAAAAGAGCTGCAGGTAGAGAGGGCAGAGAAGCGCAAACTCCAAGAGCAGCTTAGTGAATTGTAGGACGCAAAAATGGCTGACACCGCCAAGCAAAGCCACATTGGCGGACATTCCAGCGCCAGCCACGTGGGTGGGGCCTGCGCTGGCATGGACAGCGATAAGGAATTAGGTCAGGCGGGTTCAGACAGGAACAGCTACGCACACGTGGCAACTAGGAAGTCTGGAGGAGATCGAGAGAAGGGGAACAAGCAAACTTCCAGGAATGAGGTCGCAGTTACAGATAAGAGGCGGCATAATAAACCGGAATTTAGGAGGGAGCAAGAGCATACCCTAGTGCTTATGGGTGGTGACTCAAATATGAGTAGGTGCAAAAGAACTATAATGGATCGTGTAAAGGGTGATAAGCGGGTAGCAGTGGGGGCATCCCCAGACAGGAAAATGGACGCAGTACTGAGAGAGACAAAAAACGAACTTTCTAAGAGAGAGAGAGAATGAAAAGGAAACGCAGGGAGGTTAACCAGATGTGAGTCTCCGGTTTGCTACCCTACACTGGGGATGGGGGATTGGGGTTACAGAGATGACAGAGAGGAAAACGCAAAAAAAAGGAACGTGCACACATGGAGACACACACACACAAGGCGTTCCAGTTAAAGTCTTTCACACAGGCCGGTAGATGGTAAGAAGCGCAAAAGCGCTTGCACGGCCTTCTTCTGCGACGGTAGGTCCTTTCGATGTTGTAGAATTCTTTTTTCAGATAGGGGTTGGTCGTCCAGTTGGTTAAGTTCGTGGCTAAGGCATGCCCTCTGTGGACTGTACTGCGGACAGGAGCACAATATATGGCCAATTGATTCTTCATGTCCGCAGTGGTCACAGGTTGGGGTGTCGGTCATCCCTATGCGGAAGGCATAGGCTTTAGCAAAGGCAACACCCAACCAAAGTCGATATAAAAGCATGGCGTCTCTACGGCGAAGCTGTGATGGCGCTCGAAGACTAAATGTTGGATCAAGTGAGTACAGCCGCGTATTTCTTAAATGTGGCTCATTCCAATGCGACTCGGTGCACTGCCGAGCAAGTAGGCGGAGCTTCCGTGCCGCGTCAGTTCTAGAAAGAGGAATTGGGACGTGGCGCTCCTCAGTATGGGCTGAGCGGGCAGCGTGATCCGCCCGTGCATTGCCGATAATCCCGCAGTGACTTGGAAGCCACTGGACCATTATTTCATGGCCGGCATCACTTATATGGTGTAACGTCTCTGTAATATGGAAGAGCAGATGTTCGTGCGGTCCGCGTCGAAGAGGTAACAGTAGAGACTGCAGTGCCGCCTTCGAATCGCAGAATATTGTCCATTTGTGTGGCGGTTCATCACCAATGTGATGAAGGGCAGTTAAGAGCGCTGCGAGCTGTGCTGCCGTCGATGTTGTCGCGTGGGTCGTCTTAAATTTGATTGTTGTAGCTTTCGCTGGAATGACGATTGCCGCCGCGGAGCTGCTTAGAAGGACAGATCCATCAGTGTAAATATGCGTTGAGTCACGGTAGTTCTCGTACAAATGTAGTAGCGTGAGCTGTCTAAGGGCTGGTGATGACAGATCAGCTTTTTTCGAGAGACCAGGAATTGCGAGATTGATTTTTGGCTGAGCGAGGCACCATGGAGGTATCGAAGGTCTCGCAGCCGGAGTGAAACAAGCTGGCAATGATTCATCATATGCAGTTATCGTTTGGCTGAAAGATGTGTGTGGCCTGTCCGCTGGTAGAGAGGCTAAATGGTGACGAGGATTCCTGGCTATATGCCTTATATGGGTCCTGAGTACTTCAATTTCAATGTGGGTCTTGACAAGGTGGTCTCTAGCGATTGCTATCGTAGCCACTGTTGAAGCCCTCTGAGGCAGGCCTAGACAGATCCGGAGCACTTGACCCCGAAGACTTTGTATTGTGCGTAGATTCGTTTTGTCTATGTTGTTTATTGCTGGCAAGCTGTATCGCAGAAATCCTAGAAAAAGCATCTTGTACAGTTGTAACATGGCACTAGGCGACATTCCCCACGTCTTGCCAGCGAAAAACTTGAACAGGTGGCAGATGCCTGTCAACCGTTTTTTCATGTATGATATGTGTGGGCTCCATGACAAGTCCCTGTCGATTATGACACCTAGAAACTTGTACGATCGGACCCGTCGTATTGTTTGGCCATTTATCATTACACTGTAGTTTGCCATGGGTTTGCGCGTAAATGGCACTAGTGCGCATTTCTCGGAGGAAATTTCCGGGCCTCCATTACGGAGGTAGATAGGAGTTTGTGTGGCGGCTCTCTGAATTCTCGCTCGCAACAGTAGACGTGTTACGGCAGATGTCCATATGCAGATGTCATCCGCGTACATTGATAGCCTGACTGTGGTTGGCACGTGCTCAAGGAGAGCAATTAGTGTTAGAATAAATAACACGGGGCTAAGTTCACCGCCCTGGGGGATGCCGCGGTAGCTATAGTGAAGAGAAGTATGGCCTGCGCAATTTGGTAGTGATAGCGGCGGGACTAAATAATGCCTTGAATGGTGAAGCCGCAAAAGTAGTGGAAAGATTAGCGGAGGGAGTTGACGATTTAAGGGCGATAGCACAGCAAGTCCAGATCGTGGTGTGCACAGTGCCGGAAGTGCAAGGACGGAACGGAGAAATTGCCAAGGACGTTGTGGCTGTTAATCGGGAGATATGGAAGTTAAGCCAGGAGAAAGGCTTTGAAGCGGCAGACATAAACAGGGAAGTGCATAGAGCAGGCTTCTGCGGAGGCTTTACACGAAATGGCATCCACTTTAATAGAAGGCTAGGAGCCAAGATCGGGTGGCGCCTGGCAGGCCGGGCAGTAGCTTTTTTACGGGGTCCACTGCGGCTCAGATCATAGGGGTAGGTAGGAGCAAAGTAGAAAGTGTAGCAATGGAGGCTGACGCCAATAAAATGACCACTAGGAGGTCCAGGAAGAAAACTACAAAATAGAAATTTAACACCAGGATCAGGTACAAACATGCAAGGCAGTAGAAAGAGAGCGAAGTGGTTAGAGATAGAACAGCAGTTGAAGGACGAAGAAGTAGGTGTATACGCGCTATGCGAGACACATCTCAGGGATCTAGAAGACCCACCATTTATTGATGGCTACGTCTGAGAAGGGAGCAACAGAACAACAACGGAGAGGAAGGGAGGAGGAGTAGGTATGCTGATACATCAAGGAACAAATTGGCAAAGAATAAAGTCAACTTGCAAACAACATGTTTGGGTATCGGTTACAATTGCCGGTAAAAAGACATGGCTAGGAGTAGTTTATTCAGGGACAGGGGACAAACAAAGGCAAGAGAACACGGATCTAGTTAAGTGTCTCAATGACGTTATAAAGCAGTTTGGAGAAGGCGCCGATATTATTCTGTTGGGGGACAACATGAATGGCCACATCGAGGATCTGGATGGATACATAGATTGTAACGGGAAGTTGATGATAGACTTCTGTGAGCTACACAACCTAGTTATTGTAAATAGAGAAACTAAGTGTGAGGGACGAATCACGTGGAAATCCCGTAACAGGCAGACGACCATTGACTACTGCTTAATCTCGCAGGGGATGTATAGCAAGCTCGCAATGATGGAAATAGACGAGGAGGGGAAGTACAGCCTCAATAGTGATCATAAGAGTATTAGTCTACAGTTTGGAGCCCTGCTCAAAAGAGAAATGAAGGGGAGTCATAAAGAGTGCACAAAATTAAATGACGAATAAATAGCGCAAATAGTGGCCTGCATAGAGGAAGCAATAGAGACACATCCCATGGAAATGTGGGATTACAATAAGTTAGAACTACTCATTAGTACAAAAATAAAACACGTAAAAGGAGTAAACCGCTGGAGACGAAAGAGGAAACCACGAAGTTGGTGGTATAAGGAAAATAGGGAGGCCATCGAACAACGACGGTTGGCATCACGGGAACACAGAGAAGCAAAGATGGCGCAGTTATCTGAAGAGGAAATAGGCCTAAAATGGGTATCTTATCAACAAAAGAAACAACAAGTGCAGGTCCTCGTCCAGGCTAAAATAAAGCAGTCCTCTGATCGCTGGCTGGCTGGCTGATGTTCGCGATGCAACTAAATGGGGGCCACGAAAATTCTGGAACCATATAAGCTGGCTGGGGAAAGCGAATCCCAGAAAGCAGGAACAGATTCACGATGCCGAGGGAAAATGGTTACAGGGAGATGACGCTGTGAACTACATTTAGCTTAGTCATTTAAGAAAGACGATAGAGTAATCACCCCAAATAAGAGAGCAACTCAGGACAGCACAATAGAAAAGAGCGTGGAACTGACGAATCTTAGCTGGAAAAAGGCGGAAGCACATATTCCAAGACTTACCTCCGCAGGAATCGACGAAATTCCAATCAAGCTAATTAATGAACTTGGCCAAAGAGGTAAGGAAACGCTGATAAAAGTATTGGAGGCAGTCATAACAAACCAACAAATTCCGCACAGCTGGAAACAGAGTAAAATGAATTGGATTTATGAAGGGAAAGGCAATAAGAAAAACATAAAATCATTCCGACCGATTACGACAACATCAGTTACATACAGGCTGGTGATTCAGGCGGTGAAAATAAAAATACAGTCATGGGTAGAAAGTAATAAAATACTCGGAGAACTTCAGAACAGGGTTCCGAAGTGGTAGGCGCTTAGATGACTGCCTGTTCGGGCTTACCCAGTGCATAGAAATAGCTAAGGCGGAAAACAGACCTCTGTATGTAGCCTTCCTCAACATAAGCGGTGCATATGACAAGGAAATAAATCGAGAAAATGAAGTTGAAATAACGTGTGAAAGTATTAAGAGTACGAAAACTGTCCAGGTACACGAAGGATTAAGGCAAGGTTGTCCTCTATCACCGCTGCTGTTCATGCTTTATATGATAAGTATGGAAAGAAGGCTACAAGGAAGCAATCTAGGTTATGATCTGTCATACACATTTGGCGGAAAGGTTGTTGAGCAACGACTACCGGGTTTAATGTATGCGAATGATATTGTACTGTTAGTAGATAGCCAGGAAGATTTGCAAACTTTGGTGAATTGCTGTGGAAACGAAGGAGACAGTCTAGGTTTCAGTTTTAGCGAAACTAAGTCAGGTGTGATGGTTTTTAACGGCACAACTGATCAGGAGCTTACAATACAAGGCGATGAAATACCCCGAGTGGCCAAATACAAATACCTCTTCGTATGGGTAAACAAAGGGCATATGTACACGGAAAAGCACGGACAGTCTCTCATAGCAAAAGGGCGAAGAGATGCCGGAATAATGAAACATAGGGCATTGTGGGGGTACAACAGGTATGAAGTCCTCAGAGGTATTTGGAAAGGAATAATGGTGCCGGGGCTTACTTTCGGGAATGCGCTTCTATGCTTAAGAGCTGAAGTTCAGTCGCGATTAGAAGTAAATCAGAGAACTGTTGGAAGATTAGCACCAGGTGCCCACGGGGAAAACCACAAACGAGGCAGTACAGGGGGATATGGGCTGGGCAACGTTCGAGGCACGGGAAGCTCAGAGTAAAGTACTATACGAAGAACGCCTGAGGAAATTGGGCGATAACAGGTGGGCAGCTAAGGTATTTAAATACCTGTACAGAAAGAGCTCTGACACACAGTGGCGGAAACGAACTAGAAAAGCTGGCCAGTAAGTTTGCCAGAGACGAAGAGGGAGAAAGAAAGAGCATTAAACGACAGGTTAAAAACATCGAAAGTAAAAATTGGATAGACTCAATGGAAAAGAAGCACAGTGGAGAACTATATCGATGCTGGAAAAGGCAGATCCTGAAGGAAACGTTTTATGATAACTCAAGAGGCAGTGCCCTCCTCTTTGAAGCTAGGTCATGGGTGTCTTAGAACGCGCAGCTACAAAAAAGGAATTTAACGAAGCAGATTACACATGTGCTGTGTGAGGTAAATCTGTAGAAACAACACAACACCTCATCCTAAAATGTGATGGTATCCATCCCGATGTCAATGCAGGCACAGTCACTCTTCCTGAGGCCTTAGGGTTTAGAGATAACAATAGTCAAGTAAATAAATCGCCGGTGGAAATTAGCAAAAAGCGATTGGAGGATTGGTGGCACAAAAGCAGAGAGGTGACATATGTTTTAAAATGTAGGAAGACGTATTTTAAAAGAAATGGCGAATTTTAATAACAACTTACCGCAGAGTTAAACAAAAATAAAGAATAAAAAACTGAGCACAGTGTCAACTACCACTGCCCCGTTTCAAAGGGACGCTCCTACCTTCCATCCATCCATCCTTGCGTGTACAAACTTCCGCTCTGCGAACATGAGGTAAAATCGTACTTCGATGTTCACTGCTGCCTGCACGTGCCTGCACGCATGTTTTTCTTCACTATCCGCTCGCTGCAGTTTGCTGATAGTGCACACCGCTTGGCCTGTTTTGCAACTCTATGTTTAGCAGTGCATTATGTACTGCGCCTATACGCATCGATATGGTTTCATGATGTGGCTTCGTGAACTTGAACACACCTATGTGAGACGATAACACCTGCTGTCGAGTTGAGCTCTGGAGGCATGCTGCGTTCGCTTTGCATACGACGCGGCTAATTGTCTGGTTTGGTTGCCGGTAGCACGTGCCAATCGGTCTCTGAAGGTGCATAATCCGCTACGCGAGTACGCTGCAAGGCTCGACATCTGATGTACTCTGCTCGATACGACGACTCGTGTTGGCTGCAGCGGATTGTGCAACACCAGACCATGTGATACGCGCTACTTGCCACTGTGGCGGGCGGTTAATCGCGTTGGAATCAAAAGCAGAATGAACGCATCGTCCCCCAAGGCTGGACAATCGGTGCAAACGCCTCTCAGTGGTGTGTTACAAGTTCAAAAATGCGCAGACAGTAACAGGCTACATGAACGCATATTCGCGTAAATGGAGGAGTGGTGCGGTTTCCCCAACGAGAAAACTGTTTATTCGGTCATCAGTGCAGCTATAAAATGCTTTTAGTGGCAGGCGGCCGTAAAAAAAAAATAAGTGTTAGATGTTGCACATCAACCAGCCCGAAAATAGGCGCGCTTTGTAACCTTTTCATGCAGCCCTTTCAGATTAAATATTTTTGCAGAACCCTAAACACTGCAGAGCTTATCGTGGAGACGAGTGTGAGCAAGTGAACTTTCGTCTGTTTAAACTTTGCCATGTATTTGTGTGAAAGACCAGCAATACAAATACTTACCCATGAAGGAAGGAAGGAAGGAAGGAAGGAAGGAAGGAAGGAAGGAAGGAAGGAAGGAAGGAAGGAAGGAAGGAAGGAAGGAAGGAAGGAAGGAAGGAAGGAAGGAAGGAAGGAAGGAAGGAAGGAAGGAAGGAAGGAAGGAAGGAAGGAAGGAAGGAAGGAAGGAAGGAAGGAAGGAAGGAAGGAAGGAAGGAAGGAAGGAAGGAAGGAAGGAAGGAAGGAAGGAAGGAAGGAAGGAAGGAAGGAAGGAAGGAAGGAAGGAAGGAAGGAAGGAAGGAAGGAAGGAAGGAAGGAAGGAAGGAAGGAAGGAAGGAAGGAAGGAAGGAAGGAAGGAAGGAAGGAAGGCCTCAGATGTTGCTGGCACATACCCACTACGGGGGAGTGGCCAAGACACAGGACACAGAACACAAGTCATTGTGGGCACTTCATCTTCCACAGAATGCACAGATTGAAACTGAAATTATGTTATTATGCAGGTGAAGTGCCTGCTGTTCAATAGTGCAGAGGCCTGAAAAACGCTGTCATGAAGAGGGTGTCTCTGCTTTCCAAATGTGCGGCTGTTCTCTTTGTGCCCGTTCAACGTGTATTGCAGAGCACATGTATGTATTGAGTTTTCTAACGTGTTTTTCTAAACCTCGATGTTAAAATCAGTGTGTTGCACCAGTCTGCTTTGAACCAGAGCGTCGATGGCATATGTTGGCATTCCCCTTTGAAATAATATACGTCCATTTCTTCTGAATAGGGCATCATCAGATATTGCAACTTTATTTTCAGTATGAAGCGATCGGGCTACAGAGCGGCATTTTAAGGCGATATTACAGCAGGAGGAGAACCTTGTTACCCTTCTACTCCTGTGCCACATATCACTCCTCATAAACAGTTGTAGCAGTAGGATAACTCTGTCATCCTTCCACTGTAGTGCCAGTGTCACATGGCACTCCTCAGAGAGCTTTCCAACAAAGGCATCTCATTTACTTGAGGGGCAAAATATGAAAGGCATTATAGTAAAAACTAATTGAGCTGTATCACTTAATCGGACCCGCTTTGCTGACAACTTCTCTCGTAAGGTGGCACAGATTTTATTCTGGCTACTATATGTATGGCCTCTCACTGTATTTGCAATATTTTTACTGCTCCCAGATGCGAGTGCTAAATAAGTACTGTCTACGGTTCACACAGTCTATGCGTAAAAAAAGCTGAAAGTAGTAAATGGAAAATGGTGCATGCTACGCAGTGTTGTAGGCGTTACTGAAAAGAAGTAACTATATACCTTACTCGTTATGCTAGAAAAAAAGGAACGCGTTACCGCCCTACGTTACCTACAAAAAAAGTAACAAGTTGCCGTTAGCGAAAAAAAAAGAAAACATCGCTGAACAGATTTTGGACAGATTTTAAAAACCAGTCCTTGTGCGAACGTCCGGTAGTATTACGTGAAGGTAAGGGGTGATTAGCTCATTTGGGCTAAATAAACAATACGTACTACGTCGTCTTGTAACTGAAAGACTGGTCGATAATGCCTATAGCGAAGAGCCTTACCTTTACATAAATTCGGTTCACAGATGGCATGGTTTCCTGTCAGAAGTGATAATAATAATAATAATAATAATAATAATAATAATAATAATAATAATAATATAATAATAATAATAATAATAATAATAATAATAATAATAATAATAATAATAATAATAATAATAATATTAATAATAATAATAATAGGTTTTTGTGGGAAAGGAAATGGCGCAGTATCTGTCTCATATATCGGCGGACGCCTGAATAATAATAATAATAATTGGTTTTTGGGGAAAGGAAATGGCGCTGTATCTGTCTCATATAACGTTGGGCACCTGAACCGCTCCGTAAGGGAAGGCATAAGGAGGGAGTGAAAAAAGAAAGGAAGGATGAGGTGCCGTAGTGGAGGGCTCCGGAATAATTTCGACCAGCTGGGGATCTTTAACGTGCACTGGCATCGCACAGTACACGGGCGCCTTAGCGTTTTACCACCATAATAGCGCAGCCGCCGCGGTCACCTGAACCGCGCTGTGAGGCAAGGGATAAAGGAGGGAGTGAAAGAAGAAAGGAAGAATGAGGTACCGTAGTGGAGGGCTCCGGAATAATTTCGACCACCTGGGGATCTTTAACGTGCACTGACATCGCACAGCACACGGGCGCCTTAGCGTTTTGCCTCCATAAAAACGCAGCCGCCGTGGTCGGGTTCGAACCCGGGAGTTTCAGAAGTGCACATAATGGTTTCTGTACAATTTGGGCATGATTGGTGACTGGGACAATGACCCTCTTGCTTGACATGCATTGTTGCAAGCAAGTTGAGCTTTTTGTCCAATACAGATTAGCGTTTCAAAAAGGGCGTATTATGCTTTATTCCGCAGTAATATCTTTTTCATAGTTTTAGTTAAGATACTGGGACACCCATGAGCGAGCATCTGCAGCCAAAATACGAGAACTTCATGCCATATGTCAACTTTCTTTACAGTGTGCACAATTGTGCAGGTACAGAATCATTTCAGTTCACAGTGCTCCTTCCTTTGCTTTTCAGCTTTTGTGCCAGATGTCATATTTTGGAGGATGCTCTCAGCCACAGTCTTTACCATTGAAGTAGGCTAGCACATTGTATCAATCACGACAATTAGCTGTTAAAACTAAGCGCACCACCTTTTACTTGAGTACGCCAAAGCTGAGATTTGAAGGCAACTTTAACAGGCATTGATACCTGAAGTGTTCTTTTTACATGCGCAGTGTTATGCACGACTTGAAGTTTTTCTTGAACTATTGGGTTGAATTCGTGTTTTTCTCTCCAGTCAAACTTGCTCTACTCCAGCCTCAGTGAGGATATAGGGAAAAGGCATGCCAACTTCTTCATGAAATGTGAACAATGTTGAGCAAAATTGTGTTTTTGCAGAAAATAATGCGTAAGGGGCGGGGTGCGGGATCATACGCGAAGGTGTGTTAAAATCTAATGAAGCACGCTTATTACTAGGTTGCGGATCTTGGACTTGCTAACAAATTTCTCTCATGTAAAGGTGCAGTGCATATCAGAAAATTAAGATGCATGAGAGCTGTTCAAAGCTTTTTGTGTAAATAAAAGGCGCATTGACTATGCAAGTAATGCTTCGGTGATTGCTTATAATTGCAAAGCGACAATTTTAACTACTTCATTATAGCATGTACTCTCTAGTTTCAGTTAAGGTGTTTAAGTAGCACTTCTCTTATTTTCAATTCTGTGCGCTTCAATTTTGTTTCTATTTTAAGTTTGTGGTCATTAACCGCACAGGCTATGTACTCCGTTGTCGTCTCTTACAAGGGAACAGTTGAGAGTCCAGCAGCGGCGCTTGTGTGCTGTTCGTTGTGAACTAATTTTATGCTGTTGTTATGCCTGAGAACCAAACCACCTTGCCTACAAACTTGTCTGCAAAGAAGGGTGTGTGACAAATGCTGGAAACAGGAGGCATAAATGTGAGTGATTCTACATGCCTGTGCCTATGTGGCTAAATGGAATTAGTTTGAAATTGACTTGTAAGCTCCCACGTCTTTTTGCTATTGCGCAAGGAGGAACAAAGTTGTTAGCTTGTATCGATAGCTCAATGAATGGTGTCACATAAAGTTTCATTCACTTTGGACTGCAAGAAATATGCACAAGTGGCTAGCATTTTGAGGGCGTGTTACATTACTGCAGGTTAAGCACAATTAGTGCCTCTCTTGATAAGGGCATCTGGAAGAGCTGGAATTACAGAATTGCTCTTAGCGGGCCTAGCCTCTTGCGTGAAACACAGGCAATGCTCCTACTATTGCATACTATTTTTATTTTTGAGTATTTCCTACTGGACACATTAATCTGGAATTTTCATAAGCATAAAGTCATTTTCTAAATGATTTGTAGAGTTCAAGTTGAAAACATAACAGGGCAAAGCAAGCAATTGCCTTTCGTACTTCTCTCTGCTACCAGAACCTACTACTGTTGCATGACATCATATATGTCAAGGTGTAAGATTTGTGTTGATTTAAGCCTACTAAGTGATTTTTTTTACTTCTGTTGTTCAACAAGCATTTAAGCGTAGTGCCATATGGCACTATGCAATCAACAAATGCAATTAGATGAAACTGGCTGTGAATATAGCATCAACGGTTTATGCATGCGTTTTTTCCTGCAGGTGCATTCATTTATTGTTTCGAGATGGAGAAGGCTATATACGCACCCTGGACAGAATCCGAAAGGATGCAGTATTTTTCAAAAGGGCCACCACAACTGTCTGGTCAAGAGAAGCAGTGGCACAACGCAGCTTCATTGGCAACTGCTCAGGAGGGTGACAATGGAAGGCAAGGCGTAGGCTCTGTAGAAGGAACTCAAGCGAAAATCGATGCACTCACAGGCGATTAATAGTTTTAGCTGGATTTAGCACAAAAGTATATATTCGCTCCTTCAATGTATTTGAGAATTGCAGGTCAGGTTTTGTTAGTAGTGGATTAGGAATAATAATAATAATAATAATTAGTGTTTGGGGAAAGGAAATGGCGCAGTATCAGTCTTATATATCGTTGGACACCTGAACCACGCCGTAAGGGAAGGAATAAAGAAGGGTGTGAAAGGAAGAAAGAGGTGCCGTAGTGGAGGGCTCCGGAATATTATCGACCACCTAGGGATCTTCAACGTGCACTGACATTGCACAGCAAACGGGCGTCTTAGCGTTTTGCCTCCATAAAAACGCAGCCGCCGCGGTCGGGGTCGAACCCAGGAACTCCGGATCAGTAGCCGAGCGCCCTAACCATTGAACCTATTCTGAAGCACAAAAGAAAGGATAATGACGAACATATGGAACGGGAGCTAGTGACAAATTCATTTTGGTATGTCATCATTTTTGTGCACAGGAGGTTGATTGATGGGCACAATTAGTAGCTCGTGTGAGGAATAACAGCTTAAATGACGAGGCTCTGAGCATGAGCAGTGGAATTAGCCAGTAATTAACAACTTTTCTTCAATACTAATACTTAGCTGTCATGCCTTAGATAGAAAGCTGATGGTACTTGGCAGTCATGTGCTGTGAAGCTTGGGGTTTTAAACGTGTTGCTACCTGAGGGATTCTGATTTACTGATTCATTCTAGCCCAAAATTTTTACGCTCGAACTTTGTTGGATTGGAGTTCCGGACAGATGGAGACGAATTGGTGTTGCAGCTAGTTTGCGGCGCCCCCAGCGGTTGGCGACTGACACGAACGTGGTTTTGCTCACTGAAAGTTGACGACCAATTGAAGAAGGATACGTTGACGTAATATATATGGCTGATTGTACGGCTGCTGCTTGAGTCATGAGGTCGTTGTGAGGGCTCCACACCGTTATGTTATCAGCGTACAATAAGAAGTTAATCTCAGAGACATCATGTAAGCGCCAAGGAAGGGAGATAAAAGCAATATTAAATAATGTTCTCGATAATACCGATCGTTGGGGTGCGCCGCGAAGAGGCAGAAATGATCCGATGGCCTCACCACTGAGGCGTATTGCAAATTGTCGCCTTTCAAGAAAGGATTTAAGTCCCAAAGCAACTCAGGCTATGAGGGACGCCGTAGTGAAGGGCTCCGGAAATTTCGACCACCTGGGGTTCTTTAACGTGCACTGACATCGCACAGTACACGGGTCTCTAGAATTTCGCTTCCATCGAAATTCGACCGCCGCGGCCGCGATCGAACCCGCGTCTTTCGGGTCAGTTAGTTCTAGGCAAAATTTAAAAAAAAAATGCGCTTAAACCAATCTACCTTGACGACATTGCCAACAGAAACCCAGGGATGAAATAGAAAGCTGCAGCAGTTGCAACCACGAAATCAACGCAGCCTTCTGTCCTGCGCAGCAAAAGCTCAAAAATAAACATTACACCCTCGTAACGATCCTGTGAGTTTTATTTTCTTGTGACTAAGTGTGGGCATAAGACTGCTGGAGCCAGACGGGGGTGGAAGGGGGTGGGGACGTCTAGAGGTAGCATCCGCAGCGCTGGAACCATGATGCAGCAGAGCACGCACATGTCGGCCGTGGGAGCCAAGATCAAGGCACAAGTAATCCGATGTGGGCGGGGGGGGGGGGGGGAGGGCAGACCCACACACGACGGGAACACAACACAAACGATACTGCTCTGATAGGATGGCTGGGCGACGACGAAGAAGGTTGAGCAGGGTAATCCATGGGCACTCTCAGAAAGAGGGTGGTGAGTCCCCGAAGGTCCCTCCTGCCTATGGCCGCAGTGGACGGCCACGCTGCAGTCGTCGGAGGCGCTGAGGAATGCAGGGTGCGTGCTAGGAGTCGCCCATTGCCCTGAGCTCAGCAGCCGCGAACACCGCCTCGAACAGCGGCATCAGTAGGGTCATGAAGCTGCGCAAAAGACTTGCAAAGCGCCGCCGCTGCATCAGTTGCAAAAGTAATGGTATGGGCGCGCTGAGGTGCGCGGGAAATCTGCCGCTTATCCTTAGCTATGAATTCCACGACAGCCCAGTGATGAGAGCAAGAGCTGCTGCGCGCTGGGGCTTGCGCGCGAACGACGGGGGCTGCACCAGTAAGGGTGCGCAAGATGGCTCCCGTCCAGCGAGGCGAGGGACGGGAGGCCATTACTGCACAACTGCCAGACAGCGGCGCAGCAAGGACTGCTTATAGGGGACACAACCTGGGCCAGAGGGCGCTGCGGACGCCATTGAACAGCGCCCTCTCCGAGCGATTCCTCCTAATTGATCGGGCAGGACGACGAGCTTTGCCACTGACTTGTGTGCGTTGGCTGGCCCGCACGTGAAGAAAGGAGTTCGCGCGCGCGCTCTCGTTCTTTCTGGCTCGCGCATCGGCGCCGTTGAGAGCGGAGTTTGCTTCGCGCGCGCTATGCTCTCTCCGCTCGTGCATGGACGCCGTTGGGAGAGAAGAGCGCGCCCGCTCGAGGGTTTTCCGCACGCTTTGACACTGCTACGAAAATTTTGCGCGCGCTTTCGTGGTTTAGAGAGGAAGCAGCTCGTGTGCGTGACATCAAGAACAAAGTCCAAAAGGGCGCTGCTTTCGTCACGCCCTAGTTTTTTGCCCAGAGCTGCATAACCACGTGGTGAACGAAGTGAAAACTGAAATTTAGCCTACCTTCCAACGAAGCTGCGGCACGAATGCGTTTCGCGATTTTTTTCTTCGTGTCTTCAAATAGTGCTAGCTCGGCTCGATCTGCTTGCTTCCGCCGTGCGTGCTGGTGACATGTTTCTGCTACCTTTTTCTTTTCCCTTTGCGCGGTGTTTCAATGTATTTGGCGCTATGCTGCTCACCCCAGTGTCACTGATCAAATCGCGCCGCGTTTAGATTTGTGCGAAATACGAAAGCGTATTTCGCAATATCGGTGCGCATTAATGAATTGCATTTTGTTGAGCTTTGAGTGTTAGCATGGGCGTGCAGCTGATGCGACCAATATGGTAACGCATTGCCGTTCCTACCGGTGTCGCGCTTGCTTAGGGCCGTTGTACGATCGTTTCGGAGCGCCTTCCGCCTCGTCCGCTTCGGGAGTGGTCCGCCAGTTTTCGGCCGCCAGGCGGACGTGAGGCGGAAAGGTGTTGTACGATCACTTTGGCGCTTGCGAGCGAGGCGGATGGTCCCAGCATGCCGATTGGCGCGCCGGGCATATCCGTCTGTCCAATAGCCTTCTCCGGCTGGTGGCAACCTAGCCGGCGCGAGCGCACCGCCAGCATCGCTCCACGCGCCGAAACGGGCTCCCGCATCCCAAGGGGCAGATCGGTATGCGCCCGACTACCTTCTCCCTTGCCTCCTTTCCTGCCCCCCTCTCCAAACCCCGATATCCCTGCACACTGCGCTTCCACCCCCCCCCCTTTCCTACCTACTTCCCGTACGAGCGCCCCCCCCCCAAATAATAACCTCTTTTCGTGGTCACGTGGTACTTTTTTCCGTTTTTTTCCAAGACGCACAAGACTGACGACGCTGCTGTTGTCGCAGCAAAAAACACTGCGACGGCCGTGCAGCCAAGATCGTGTCAAGTCGCACACGCAGCAGTTTGCTATGTAGCAGAAACAACGTCGTGGGCTCGCCTCGGTCCCGATCACTGCAGCCATCGCAACGGAAGCGACCAGCTGCACAGCTCCAAGTTCATTTCAACATTCGGAAAACGGCGGGCGTCGCGAGTTTTTCGCAGATGAACATATCGCTGACTTGACGGGAAAGCACTCGCACCGACCATAATCACTTTCACTACGCGGACACTTGTCGCTATGCTGTGAAACTTGCGCACGCACAGGAAAATAACTCGCAGCAGAAATTCAAAACGCTTGCCACAACCACAAACAGCTCGAAATAAACACTTCGTGACACCGCCATTGCAAAGGTCTTGCGTCGGTTTGCAGAGCCGCAGCAGGAATTACAAACGCATGCAAAAACCAAAAACAGCTCGAAATAAACGCTTCGTGACACCGCCACTGCACAGGTTTGCATCGGTTTGAAGAGGCGCTCTGTCAACTCCGTCAACGTAGATGATTACAGAATTCAACTAGTGGAACTATCGCTCGCCACTGCTGAACGCGGCGAAGTTTGCAGTCGCTCTGAATACTGGTAATATGAAGATGTGGCCAATATAACACGCTTCGCGACATCGCTGCCACTGCCCAGGCCGCGCTCCCCAGTTCAGTCGACGGATGGCCATCTTGCCGGGGCAGAGCAGAACCGAGGTGGAGGGAGGAGGGGCTCGGACGTCACTGACGTCACGGGAAAAGCAGCCAATAGCTGCAATCCGGTCCCCGGCCGGATGCGCTCGTCCGCCAGAAAGTTGAAGTTCACCAACTTTCCATCCGTTCGCCGAACGAGGCGGATCCGCCAGCTCCGCTCGCGAAGCGGACGAGGCGGAAGGCGCTCCGAAACGATCGTACAACGGCCCTTAGCCGCTTCTGCCATATGGTCGTATTTGCAGCATTTGGCGTATTTACCATACGGATATCTAAAAATAATACCTGTTATTACGGAGCCCTTCAGAAACGGCTTTGCGCACAATCTACATACAGAATTAGGACGTTAAACTCACAAACCGCTGGCACAACTCAGTTGTGATGCGCATCGACGGGGCACGTAACACTATTGCGCGGCCGCCCGAGGTCAAGCTCAGTGTTGTTGGCGCTACCGAAAAAAAGTAACTAAATACGTTACTGGTTACGTTAAAGAAAGGAGCGTGTTACCGCCCTACGTTACCTACAAAAAAGTAGCGCGTAATCGTTACCGTTACAGAAAAAAGTACCGTACGTTACTTTGCCGTTACTTCATGGCCATAAATGTTAAGTTTTCTTCACCTTAAGAACTTACGATAACAATTTTATAAAGCTCACATTTCCCAAATAACAACTAGCCTAAACAACGGTTTTTCGCGATATCATGATTTAACAAGAATACTTTGCACAAATGTGCAGGAGCTTAGCAATGTTATAGCAGCGTAAAGATGCCTGTAGAGTTACATGTGTTCGATTCTAACAGTGTATTACATGATGAAGCCATCTTATGAATGTGGCATTAAACACAAAATGACACTCCATCATCAATTATAACTTCACAAAAAAAACATCGCTGAACTCTCAACAAATTTAGAGTAATTCTGAAAAATGTGATGTTCCAAAATGATCGGCATGCTTCCACTCTGTAGAAAGTTGTGTGTGTGTGTGAGTGGTTTGGGAAGGGGAGGTAGGTCAAGGCAAGTGTGTGAATGTGTGTTTGTGCACGTGTTTCGTGGTTTTTGGCTATTCCGTCTTTTTTTTTGTAGGGTGCGTTGTCAAGGGCAGCTGTTTTCTGGCATGCATGCGAACCCCAGCACGGGTTGTCGGGAGCACCTGTGCATTTTGTTTATTCACATCACTTCAGGTGCTCTGCACTTGTTTTTCGAAAAAATGGGGCCGAGTGGGTCACAACTGGAACAAAAAGTAGCTAGTAACGTGGCACCTCCCGTTACCGAAATATGTTAACGTAAATACGTTACCCGTTACAGTTCCGAATTGGTAACGACTACGTTACTAATTTACCGAAAAAAGTAATGCGTTACCGGTAACGCCGTTACTTGTAACGCGTTACGGACAACAATGGTCAAGCTACAGTGTAATTTGCAGAGCCACACTGCTACTCGTGTGTACGACAGAGACACAAGGTTAGTTCACATGTGGAACCGTGTCTGCCATCTTCGCCTTCGCAGTTGTATGCGCTGCCACTTTACATGGTGTCGGCCGAGTAAGTGCACATATATTAAGTGCCCGCCAGCGCTCTCTCCTGTTGCCGCCGGTGATGGATAAGTAGTACTATTTTTAATCAATACTGCCGCGCGCGATAATGCACCGGTACTTCGCATTGAACGATTCCTGCCACGTGGGTAATTTCTGTTGACAGCACACACGTCAGTAAGCAAATGCGTCATTCCATAGAAGCCCACAAGTCAAGCAAGACGCTTCCCCACCTTTATGCAACCACGGTGCCACTTCGATCACCGCGTAAAAACTGCCCAGCGATGGACATAAACGGCGCACTGTGCAGTCGTCAGACTGCGCTCGTATCCGCCGCGCCCGCGAGGAGACGGGCACGAGGAGCATGCGGAGGGAGAAAGCGCGCGCAGCACGCGAACACGGCCAGTCAGGGCGCCCCAGCGCCGTCGCGCCCTATCAACGCTTCAGAATTTCGCCGCTACGGGAGGAGCACGGCGCTGTCGTCGCGCGGAAAACTTTAGGTTGGGGTCTTCAGTAAGGTGGCTAGAATAGAAAGGTGGGAAAACCGGCCGGGGAAACATGGCCCCGTAGCGCGCCGATGCCGTGTGGCGGCGCTGACGGCAGAGGCGCGGTAAGGCGCGCAGCCGAAATGAGTGAATCGTGTAGGCTAAATTTTTACCACTGAGGCGAAAAATGAGCCCGTTTCGCTTATCGCGCGTTTTCTGCGAGAATGAATCTTTACCATGAAATAATTTTTTTGTCAGCTCGCGTCATTATTCCCGTTAAATGTGCTGCTTTACGTACAAGCCCAGTTTGCATTGCATAGCTGGACTGAAACGCGTTTTCTGCGTGCACATTTCGAGACGCTGCCCAGGATATGAAGGACACCGTAGTGGAAGGTTTTGGAATGATTTTAACCACCTGGGTTTCTTTAACGTGCACTGACTCCCTGCATTGCGCCGCCATCGAAACGCAGCCACTACAGCCAAGAAGAGCAGGTTGTAATGCGTGCCGTAGGACCTCTCAACTGCAGTCGCATTGGTTGAAGGCGCCCCAATTAACGCACAAACCAGTTTTTATCCCCGCTTGCGAACCTGTAGCATGCATGCCATCTTGACGCTCATAATCTCCGACGATTCTATACAATGAATCAACACATCTGGCCATGAAATCGTTTATTTACAATTAAGTGAAGCCCCATCAACAAGCAACAAAACCAGAATTGGCTCCCTTCTGGGACCAGTAGACCCCAGCTCAAAACCAGCAGGCTTATTTGGACCAGTAGATCTAAGAAAGACCATTTGGGGCTGTTGGAGATGAGGGGTCCTTGAGTGAGCTGACTCTTTCAGCGCCGCAGGTCCCTTCACCGTATGACGTTGTCGGACTTGGATATGAAGGAAACTGTACAGGGGGTTTGTTTTACATTATTTACAAGATTTAGGAATCCATTGGAGGGTGATGGGGAAGGTTGGAGGATCTGAGGATGATCGAGGATTCCTTCCCAAGGCACTCGTCATCCGGTTTTAAAAGGGTCCGGTCCCTAGGATTCCCCATGTTCGAGGAAGTCTTCGCCAGTTTGGGCGTGGCCTAACTTGCGCTGTCGTACACACACACCACTTCACATAGGGACATGCCCCCGTCACATGTCTCGCCGTAGAGAGAGGGTGCTGCTGGACCATCGCCCCCTCAGAGAGAGAGCGTTGTCTTCGCGTCCGAACGAGAGTTCTCACGCTGTCAAGCCGGACTCGTCTTCCGGGAAGTCAGAATGGGCGAGGCGCCGGCGAGCAGGCACAGTTGAAGGGGTGAGCCACCCCTGCTCGGTTTTGGCAGTCGCTAACTGCCTCCGTACTGCACGGTCGAACTTCCGGGAACAATGTTGTTTACAAACAGCAGGAGAGTCGTCCGTCTCGAATCCAATAACCCAAGTGAGGACTGGCCATGGGAACCAAGATGCCTATCGCCGTGCAGTTACCCCGCCTGCAGGTGTGCCGGGCCAACTACGCAGCGGAACCAGGCGGGCTGTCGCCAGAAACCTTACAGCTCCTCCGCGGCCCGAAAAATCTCGAATGTCCAGCGTTGACGACCGCTGGGCAGGAAGAGATGAGATGACGTCCGTGTTGGTCCCCTGGATTGCAATATCAGCGCCCCCAAGGCAGAACCCAAAGCACCACCGACAAAGGAAAGCGCAGGTGGGACGTTCTAAACAGCAAAACACTGCCTCACCCGCAAACGCTCGGAATTCGCCAATGAATCACCAGGCTTCTTCCAATGAGAACAATACACTTTTAAAAAAAAATGTGTTTATTTTTGGGTTAATTTTGTGCCGACTGAGCGCGAAAGATCTCATTGTGACACTGCCACAGCCGGATTACTCGGAACAAAGTAAAAAAAAACACTCACACAGGAGGAGATTCCTCTAAGTTCTCCCTCTTACATCAGTCTGTTCAAGCCATCAGCATTTCTGTGCAGTTTCCCCTTCTTATAACGCAGCGAGAAATTGTACTGTTGGAGAGCCAGACTCCATCTGAGCAAGCGACCATCTTTGGGGGACATCTGTCGCAGCAACGTTAAAGGACAATGGTCAGTCTCAAATACAAACTTTGCTGCGTACAGGTAACATGACAACTTCTGCGCTGCCCAAACTAAACACGCGAACTATTTTTCGGAAGCGCTGTACACTTCCTGTCTACTGGTCAGTTTGCGGCTGATGTACAGGACTGGGTGTTCTTCATGGTCGTAGCCAACTTGGCTTAAGACACCACCCAGCCCTCTATCGCTGGCATCACACTGGGCTATAAACTCTTTCCCAAAGTCTGGGGTGCTGAGCAAGGGTCGGAACACGAGTGCTTCCTTTAGGCTTTTGAAGGCGTTTTCTTTTTGGTTATCCCAACTTACGTTAGTAGGTGCCCCCTTTCGCAAGGCGTCGGTTAAGGGACTAGCCTGCTGTGGGTAGCTAGGAATATATCGCTGGTAGTACCCAACTAATCCCAAAAAGGAGCGAATGTCGGTTTTCGTCCGTGGCTGCGGAAATGCTGCGATCGGGGCAATCTTTAAGTCGGATGGGCTCCTAGTTCCCTGGCCTACAACGTGGCCCAAGTACGTCACCTGACCGCAACCAAATCTACACTTTTCTGCCTTCAGTGTCAGTCCAGCCTGTCGTAAACTGGAAAACACGGTCTTTAGGTGTTCTAGGTGCTCTTGCCAGGTTTCTGAAAAAATAGCGACATCGTCTAAATAAGGGAGTGCAAAGCATTGCATGTCCTTCAGTACGATGTCCATGAGTTTCGAGAAGCTGTAGGGGGCATTCTTTAACCCAAAACTAAGCATTTAGGGACGAAAGGTGCCCGCTGGGGAGATGAAAGCGGCATACCTGCTCGCGCTTTCTTAGAGGGGAACTTGCCAATATCCCCGTACGAGATCGAGGGTGGGATTGAATTTCGCGCCGCTCACCCTTTCTATCCTTTCCTCTATGTTGGGAATCGGGTAACGCTGATCCCTGGTAATTGCATTCAGCTTTCTATAATCCACGCAGGGACGAGGATCTTTCCCTGGGGCCTCAACAAGAATTAGCGGTGAGGTATAGTCACTTTCCGCTGGCTGTACAACCCCTAACTGCAACATGCGCTGAATTTCCGCGTAAATTATTTATTTTTGCCGCGGTGATACCCTGTAGGGTTTCGACCGTACCGGCTCATCAGAGGTGAGCTCGATTTTGTGTGTCAGGAGGTGTGTCTTTCCCGGGCGACTGCTAAACAGGTCAGCGAATTCGCTCAACAACTGCTTTAGCATGTCGACCTGTGTCCCGCTTAGGAAATCTGTATTCACGGAGAGAGCCAGAATGTTCTCCACGTTGTCACTAGCGTCCGCACCTCCCTTCCAACCCTGACTCTCGCTGTCCAGCTCTTCTGGTTCATTTAGAGTCAGATTGACGATCCCGCTGCGTTCCACGAACGGCTTCATCAGAATGCAGCGATAGATTCTCACCTGCTTTTCCCTGCCTGGAACCCTTAGCGCGTATTTCGCCTCCGCAAGTTTTTGCAACACTTCCACTGGACCATCCCAGTGAACTTCCAACTTGTTTTTTCTCGATGGCCGGAGGATCATCACGCGATCGCCCGCGGTGAAACCTCTAAGGCGCGCGTTTTTGTCATAATAGACATTGGCGGCCGCCTGGGCAGCTTTCATATTTCGGTTTACTAATTCCGTCGTGTTGTTAAGGGGGTTCAGTAGCTGAAGCACGTACTCAACCACTGTCTGGTTCTCTCCTGTCCCTTCCCACATTTCTGTCAGCATTCGGAGGGGAGAGCGGTGGGCTCTTCCGTACACGAATTCTGCTGGTGTAAACCCCGTAGCTTCGTGGGGGACTGTTCGTAAAGCGAAAAGTGTGCCGGCTGACAATCCTCCCACTCGGCTTTATGCTCATAACAAAGGCCGCGTAGCACCCGCTTCAGCACAGAATGCCATTTCTCTACACTGTCGGACTGCGAATGATACACCGAGCTGTGTAACAGTTTTATTCCGCATCTTTCTAGGAATGTGGTCATCAAGACGCTTGTAAAGACCGTCGGCTGATCGGCTTGGATTTCGGCCGGAAATTCTATTCTCGCGAACACTGACAAAAGGGCGTCAACTATTTCTGTGGAGCTCAAGTCCTTCAACGGAATTGCTTCGGGAAATTTTGTGGCGGGACATAGCATAGTAAGCAAGTACTTACAGCCTGATTTCGTTTCAGACAAAAGGCCTACGGTGTCTATCACAAGCCGGCGGAAGGGTTCTGAGATCAATAGAACAATTTTCAGTGGAGCCTTCCATGTCTCTCCCGGCTTGCTCACGCGCTGGCACGCATCGCATGATTTTACGTAGCGCTCTGCATCTTTGAAACAACCCGGCCAATAATATTTCATTAACAGCCGCTCCTTTGTTTTATTGATTCCAAGATGTCCTGCCCAGCCATTTTTGTGGCAGAGACTCAGAATGTCCGCTCTGTATATTTTCGGGCACGACCAGCTGATCAAATGTTTTGCCTTTTCTGTCCTGGTAGTGTCGGTATAGTAAGCCTCCTTTCTCATGCATCGTTATGTTGCGTCTCGCGATGCCCTCTTTAGCTGTAAGGTGAAGTCTTTCCAAAGTGGGATCCTGATTCTGTTCTTTTATTAGGGACTCCCTGTTCACCTGCAGAAGGCGATCAAAACTACGCGATGTTGGAGATAAAGCGGATCCTTCAGCGTTTTATGCCTCCTCTACCGACTTAGTGGTTGAAGTACCTGGTCGCTCATCTGCTCGGTCAGCTGTCTGGCTTTCATTCCTCGTTGGTTCCGTTCCCTCCTCATTTGTTTGCAACGATATGCTGGCTGGTACGTCTCTGGCTACCTGAGGTTCGGGAACCTGACTTAGTTGAGATGCGAGCTGACGAGTTTTCGACCTTGTCAAAGATTGTATCACCCCGCTTCCGAGCTTCTGGCCTCTCTCGCGTAGCAATTGGTCTGATCGATTCGAGAAAAGGTAAGGATATTGAAATGACACGGCCTTCGAAACTGCGGCCACAGTGATTAGCTCTCCAAACGGTCCACAAATATTTACTCTAGCTATGGGAAGACATACACTGTGCTATTCTACTGCCTGTTTTCTCCACGAGACTTCTCCCGTAAAATCGTCCGCGGAAACGTAAGACGGATGGACAACGTCCATCGTCGCGGCGCTATCACGAAGCACCCTGCACGTTTTGCCGTTAACGTGCAGCTCGTGCAGGTATGGCTTCAGGAACTCTAGATTCTCGGCGTTATCCCTCGACGCACGAGAACATCAAACGTTGCTTTGTACACTTGGCTGCAAAGTGCCTGACACCATTGCACTTGTACCAACGAGATGGCCTGCTAGCCTCAAACTCTTTTTTTCGCGATTTTGTCTGCTCCCTCTCTCTTTGCCAGTTCTTCACGCTTTTCTGGCGCTACCTTCGTTACCTCCGATTGCTCCGAGCTTCTAGCACTTCGCGGCTTTCTTCTAGGCCCTTTATCTCGCATCGCGTTTTGAGCGTGTGACGCACCCTCTTCAGTGCTCAACCTTCTGCGCGAAACGTACTCCTCTGCTAGCTCAGCGGCCCTTTCATCTGTGTCGACTTTTTCCCTGTCTTGAACCCACTATTTCACCACTTGGGGAATGCTTCGGTAAAATTGCTCAAGGCAAAAACACTCGATGATTTTGTCTCGGCTTTCATAAACCTCGGCTCCTTTTAGCCACTCTAGCAGATTCGTCTTTAGGCCATACGCGAAATCAGGATAGCCCTCGCTATCGTTTTTCATTGTGTTCCTGAAGCGCTGTCGGAAAGCTTCGGCTGACAGCCGGTACCTTTTTAGCAGGCTGGCTTTGACTTTTTCGTAGTCAGCTGCGTCTTGTGTGCCAAGTCTCGCTATGGCTTCAGCTACTTCACATGGCAAGTGTGTCAGAAGCCGTTGCGGCCACGTACTGCGAGCAAAGTTCTCCCTTTCGCAAGTTCTCTCAAAATTTCCCAGGTACAATCCTTCCTACAGTCCTACAATCCTACAGTCCCATTTTCATAGGGCTGCATGAATCTGTTCATTCTATATGATTGTACATCGCTTGCTCTTTCAGGACACCTGGCTCTCGTACTGTCGCCTTTTTTACGATTCTCGCTTTCAAGTTGCAATCCCTTTAGATTTTTCTTATTTTTCAGCTTCCCGCTTTTGCCGTTCTTTCTCTTTTTTCCATTACGCTTCCCTTTTTCTTTTTTCCTCCTGTACCGAATTCCACGTATCTACCAGCTGATCGTCATCTACGTGTTTTTGAATTGTCTTGCATATTTCAAATTTTGTAATTTTGCCCTGTACTTCTATGGACAGTTCCTCGCATAACAACAGCAAGTCCGACTTTGACAATTTCATAAGGCTAATGACAACGCTTTCTCCGCTTTGGTAATGCTATCTTCAAAGTTTCGTGAGAATACCCTTTCTCAATTGACATACACTTCCCAGTGATTCTAGATTATTCTCTCAAAATCTGAAGCCTGGCGAATCCTATAGCAAAATGCCTTAACGCTTACAGGTTGAGAAAGCACGATGTCGCACGGTCCATCCCAGCCGCAGCAAACCAGTTGTTGGAGAAGAGGGGTCCTTGAGTGAGCTAACTCTTTCAGCGCCGCAGGTCCCTTCTCCGAATGACGTTGTCGGACTTGGATATGAAGGAAACTGTACAGGGGGTTTATTTTACATTATTTATAAAATTTAGGAACCCATTGGAGGGTAATGGGGGAAGGTCGGAGGATCTGAGAAGATCTGAGGATGGTCGAGGATTCCTTCCCAAGGCACTCGTCGTCCGGTTTTAAAAGGGTCCGGTCCCTAGGATTCCCCATGTTCGAGGAAGTTTTCGCCAGGTTGGGCGTGGCCTAACTTGCGCTGTCGTACACACACACACCACTTCACATATGGACGCGCCGTCACATGTCTCGCCAGAGAGAGAGGGTGCCGCTGGACCATCTCCCCCACCAGAGAGAGCGCTGTCTTCGCGTCCGAACGACAGTTCTCACGCTGTCAAGCCGGACACGTCTTCCGGGAAGTCCGAATGGGCGTGGCGCCGGCAAGCAGGCACAGTTGAAGGGGTGAGCCACCCCACGGCCGGTCTCTTGGGGAGCGCGCACTTTCCTTCTTACGGCCTTCGCATTCGCCGCGGAAGCAATGGGAGGTTTTCTCCAAGAGTGACGCCTTTCGCAGCCGCCAGGGGCGCGACGACCCCACTGCTAGGGACCGCTCTCTGCCCGCCTGCTTCTGCGGCGGCGGGCGGTGATCGCCTGGTTTCGTGCTGTTTTTCTGCTGCTTCTTGTTCAACGATTCACCGAAACGAAAGAAAACAAGAAGCAAATGATTTATCTACATGTCAGCCAATAAGTTCACACGTGAACGGAGTTTTCATAGAAAAATTCGAACCATAGAAACATCAAAGGTCCAATCACTCTCGTTCCTTAAAGGTATGACAGGGAAATGACAGATGTTGCAGTCTGAAATGCCGAAGGTCGTATTTCGGTCAATTTCTTGCACGTCTCATAGTCCATGCCGAAGTGAAGTGCTGGTAGAGAATTTAGTTATTGCGAAGGTTAACGGAATGGCTTATGGTTTATGGGGGTTTAGCGTCCCAAAGCTACTCGGGCTATAGGGAACCTGCAATCGTCGGGCGGCGCCACCAGCTCGCCGACATTTGCGCCATCACCGGAGGAGTCGGCAACCATGCAGACGCTCCCTCATGTGTTGGCGCCGTTGCAGCCCCTCTTTTCGTTGTAGGTGCCGACCGTGCTTGTAACGTTACAACCATCCTCAAAGTTGTACCGCAAGTGCGTTTGCTCCGGACATTTTTCGCTTGTTTTTGCACTCAGCAGTGGCCGGAAAGCGAAAGCTACCTGCCATGTCGCGGGTTCTACATTGCGGGTTCAAGCCTGTCGATGGCCTCGACGAGTATTTTCGGCCGTCGCTACTGCGGAAAGGTCGCCGCTTGTTGGACAATAAGCATGTATTTGGAGTCCGGGAAGTTGATGGGATTGAGGTCTCGGCAAAATGCCTGTCCCAACAAAGCAAGCATACCTACGAAGTTGTCCTCAAGGTAAGTACGCAAAACAATGTGATTCGAACCCGAACGCGGCGGCTGCGTTTTTATGGAGGAAAAACGCGAAGGCGCCCGTGTGCTGTGCGATGTCAGTGCACGTTAAAGATCCCCAGGTGGTCCAAATTATTCCGGAGCCCTAAACTACGGCTCCTCTGCTTGCTTTCTTCTTTCACTTCCTCCTTTATCCCTTTCCTTACGGCGCGGTTCAGGTGTCCAACGATATATGAGACAGGTACTGCGCCATTTCCTTTCCCCAAAAACCAATTATATAAACAATGTGACTTAAGTACGCTGAGGCGCATGTGCGATAGAACAAGGCTCGAGGAATGCATTAACCGCCTGTTGTCGGTGTTCAGTTTTTGTTATTGCCGCACTGAACTTTTCCTTATTTGGTTTCACATTATATCTGAGCGAGCTATGTTTCTTACGATATCCCGATTTTCAGCTGACGACTGAGCCCCGAAAAATAGAAAGCGGGAAATGCACGTGTCGCTATGGCAGCCTGGGCAACTGCAAGCACTGTGCTGCGGTTGCTTTCTATCTGAATGAATATGAACACGCATCCTGCACAAGTGTACCACAGGCATGGGGGAAGCCAGCAGAGAAGCCCCGGCTGAATGACAAAGCCAGCATTGCGGAACTGTTTGAGGTATGGTACACTCAATCTGTTTGCTATATGTAGTTTATGTGCTACTTATTTTGTGTGCAGCACTGCTTGCATGAAACGTCTGTTGTGCCATCTCATGTCAACTGGCTGTGTTAATGCATCTTTTTTTCTGGCTATCACTTTTAGCTTCCACCATCTGTATATGGCTCTGTGCTCAACACACTGATTAGCTATTGCAACTGTTTTGCTTAATATGCAGTGGGTTTTGTCATTCTTGCTCCCAGACTACAACAGCGCCTTTGTAGGAAACAAAAAGCCAGCAGAGCTGTCCCCATTTTATGTGCTGGAATATTTTCCGGGCATTGTTTCACCATTTACTGATTTACTGAAACCTTACAAGAAATTGCGAAGAGCGAGACGGATTTGGCCAAAACGAAGCAGAAACAGAAGCCAGGCGGGTTTCGCAGCTGGAAAAAATTGGCCAGCTGCTTCCAGCACTTTGCAAGGCATTGCATGTGCTGCAAACGTCAGGCACCTACCCGAAACAAACTGTAAGAGCAAAAGACCTTACAGAGCTCATGACGCAACAGCAGATGGAGTTTTACAAGACAAATATTGTGTTCGAGTCATTGTCTGACTTGTGTGTGGCAACCATGGGCCAGTCAAGCTGTTTGAGGTATGGATACAACAGTGACAGAGGGCATTGTTGTTCGTCTTTTAAGTAGGTATACAGCCTTTGTCAAAAGATTAGAGCCCAGGGGTTCACTTCTGGGTCACACCGTGTGGCTTGTAATGCATCCCCAGCATTCCAAATCTCCTGAAGGAAAGAAAATATCTGGTTCTGCTCCCTCCCAGGGGTAAGAGTTTTATGTACATGCTACAGACGCCCCACTATGCGGCTTAAAAGCAACCCCCTGGGCTCCAAACTTTTGACAAAGGATGTACATGCGTGCTTCTGATTTTGAGTATGCTTACTCTGATTTAGGTGGCACAAAGAAAAGAACTTCAGAATTAGCAGCACCACTGCGCACACAACACTCCATGCCCGACGCAGCCCTGACGTGGTCGCCAAGGCCATCCTGGATTCAAGGCCATTTTCTTCACAGGCTGTCGCCAGAAACCTTACAGGGCCCTACAGGGACCATTTCAACTAGCAGAAAACCAGGCAGCTTCCTTCTGGGACCAGATGAAAGCGTTAGAAAGCAGGATACCATTACCAATTTTGACCAGGAGGGGGGGGGGGGCATTTGCAGAATTTGATCTGCAACACAAGGTTTCAATGTGGTAGTTTATGTATTTCGCAGACTTTTTAAAGACTGGTAAATAAAGCTGCGTAAACGGTACCTTGATTCAACCAGCTGTTTTCAAAATGATCTACAGCTGAAACCACACTTTATTCCTAAAGCCAATGTTTAAAAAGTTGGATAATTAGCATTTACTAGCTTATTCACTTTGGGGAAAGAAAACTGTGCTGAAGACCAGGCCACGCGACTCACAACATTACTCGGTTGGTTTCACTTGGCTAGAACACTCCGTCTTTTTTACAACTTTGCATGTTTAAAAAAAAGACGGAGTGTTCTAGCCAAGCGAAACAACTTTGCATATTTTCACCATCTTCATGAAAGCGAAGATGACCTATCCAACATCTTCAACTGGTGCGGAACTCGCAGCCTTACGGGCTGCGGTAGAGTTCATCAGTCAAGAGCCTCCACATGACTGGACGGTTTTCACCGACTCTAAAGCAGCCCTTCAAGCCCTGCAAGCTGCGCTACGCCGCGGGTCGCAGGAGCAACTTGTTGCTGAGATTCGTCTACTGTACCACGGCACCGTTTCCAAAGGTCATGACATCATTTTTCAATGGCTGCCAGGACACTGTGGTATTAACGGTAATCACCAGGCCGATGCGGCTGCGCTTTCTGCTCACAACGACGGACTTACAGTGAGGATCCCAATATCGAGACCTGACGCTGCGTGTATGGCTTCGCCCTTTGGCGCTGGAGCTCACACTTTCATCGTGGACCACAGGAGAGTGTTGCAACCTCCGCCTCAAGGCACTGGACCCTGAACTGCGCCTTCGTCTTTCACGTAACTTAGAACGTCGTGACGCAACACTGTTATGCCGTTTATGGATCGGTGTTGCATTTACCAATTATTATGCTTTCCGGATTGGGACGGCCGACAGCCCTGCCTGTGAGAGCTGTTATTGCGAGGAGACCATCGCTCATCTTCTCTGTGAGTGCAATGCATTTTCGAGTGCAAGACATACACTGTGTTGTGCCCTGGACCGCCTCGATCCTCGCCCATTAACAGAGCAAAAGATCCTCGGTCCGTGGCCACAGCAGCCGACTGCCCTCAAGGCATACAAGGCGCTCTTTGCCTACTTGAGAGCGACTGGATTGAGTGACAAATTGTTACAGCGTTGTGCTTGTGAGTGTGTTATGCCTTGTTTCCCTTCTCTCTTCCTCCTTTTAGCCCCCTAATCCCTCTTCCCCAGTGCAGGGTAGCCAACCGGAACCCCTTTCTGGTTAACATCCCTGCCTTTCCCTCCTCCTGTTTATCTATCTATCTATCTGCATATTTTCAGCTCGCGCACCCAGCATATTCCTGTATTGGCGTATTTTTTTATATCTTTTCTGCCGTGGCCTTTATTTTTTGAGAGGGGCTCACGTGTCCTATAATGCGATCGCATCTAGGTTGTCGTCATGCTGTTTCCGATTTCTCCGTAACAAAATTTTCTGATTTGTCGAGAGAAGCCAGGCGGTCTTGTGACGTCATAACAACCTGCCATGGGCCATCTCTATTTGAACAGCAGTGTAAATTCCAAACTATAGGAACTGCTCCATTCGAACAGAAGGGTTGGATGCTATCGGAACCCGTGCGCCCCATGAATCGGCGTCCCATGAAACACGTGGAGGAAGCCTGTCGAGCAGTTGGTTTCTTGATATTACCATTTGCCAGTTTGTCGACTGCTACACCGGCAAATGGGCGTGGATTAACGCCTTGAGCTTCGCGAGAAACACGGTGCTGATTCGGAGATATTGGGATTCTGCGCTAAGGAATGCTATGGCCTAGACCGGAAAACTTCACCCGTCGACGGACGCGAGAATGGCATGCATATCAAGGAATGTGCTGAGAGTCACGTGGCCGGCAAGAACACGTGCGTGAGGCCTCAGCTTATGCACGGCAGGGCGGGGCTTGGTATGCCAGTGACCAGTGTGACGTGATATTTTTATTTGTCGACCTTGCCCTGGAGGAGGGGACAGGTGTCCATTCCATTCCATTCCAAAAACTTTTATTTCCATCAGAAATGGAGACCCCCTACTCCTTACCCCTGGCGCGCAGGCCTAGGGGCAGGGGCTGGGGCCTCCGCGACTAGATGCAGGCAAAGAGTTGCTGGCTCTTCGTGGCCTCTACCGCCAGATGGATGGCTTTCCTCTGCATGGCGGGGTCCGCGCTTTGCAGAAGGGTCTCCCAGGCTTCTCTACTATTTATTCTTTCATTGACCCCTGGGGAGTGTGTGCATTGCCAGATTATGTGGTCGAGGGTCCCCCTCTCCCCGCATTCCTTACATTTATCGTCTATGTCTTCGTCTTTCAGGAGGTGTGATGCCCATACCGGATTTATGTAGTTTCCTGCCTGTAATCTGCGCCAAGTTGTTGCCTCTGTTTCCGAGCTCTTTGTCCGGTGGAGGGACAGTTCTTCGCTGTAATCTGTAGTTTTCTATTATCTTCTTGTATGTCTGTAGTCTCTCGTCAAGCTCCTTGCAATCGGGCGGCTCTGCTCTTGCCCGGAGGTAGAGATCTCGGGCTAAGAGGTGCGCCGCCTCGTTGCCTGGAACTGACGTGTGAGCTGGTGCCCATATGAGGCTAATTTTCCTATCAATTTTCCTTCCAACTAGTATTCGCACCGCTTCTGGTGCTACTCTGCCCCTTCCGTAATTGTAGATGGCTGTTTTGCTGTCGCTTATTATGTAACTTGCCTTGGTGCCTACGCAAGCAAGCGCTATTGCTACTTCTTCCGCTACCTCTGGATTGCGGCTGCGTATTGTTGCTGCCGAGATTGCTTTACCTTGGCCATCTACTACCGAGGCTACTGCTGCTCCCAGTTTGCCGCTCGCCGCATCTGTGCATGCCACTGTCTCGCTGTTTACTTTGCTGAATCGTTTGACTAGTGCTTCAGCTCTTTTTTTCCTCCTTTCCTCATTGAAGGTGGGATGCATGTTCTTGGGAAGCAGGTCAGTCCTCAGCTGTTCCCTGCTTTTTCTTGGAATATCCTGTTTCTTTTGCATGCCTCTGTCCGTCTGCAGTCCCACCATGCTTAGAATGGCCCTGCCTGTGTATGTTTGGATTGCTTTCATATCTCGATCGCGAGTGTAGGATGTCGTGCTGGAGTCTCAACATCACATCCTGGGTGCTTAGGCCCGGCCGGAATCCGACCATCTCATTCGGCCATAGTTCATTATCTTCCATGAATCGGGTTAGCCTCGTTTGGATTGCATGTTCCATTAGTTTCCCTACACACGATGTGAGGGAAATCGGCCTGAGGTTCTCAAGCTTAGGGGGCTTGCCTGGTTTGGGGATTAGTATGATGCTAGCTTCTTTCCATTGTTTCGGAAGTTCACCCTTCTCCCATACCTGCTGTACATATTTTGTTATAGCTGCGATCGACTCATCGTCTAGATTTCGCAGCATTTTTTTGTTATTTCATCTAGTCCTGGGGCCGATTTTGTTTTAAGCCTGATTATTTCCGCTCTCACTTCAGCCTCTGTTATGGGTGCGTCTAGCTCCTCATTTGGGGGTCCCCCATAGTCTGGTAGGCTGGTGCGAGTCACGTTCCCTATGTATGTTTGCTTGATGTCTTCCATGAAGCTTTCGTCTGTTCCGTCGAATTTATGTCGCGTCTTGGCTAGTCTTATGTTTGTCTGCGACCTGGATTGGGTTGGGTCTAGTAAGTGTCTTAGAATGTTTCATGTTTTTGCTAGACTCGTGTCTTTTTCCATGTCGTCGCATTTGCTGCACCAATTTTGTTCGCATAGTTGTAGTGCGTATTTTTCGATTTCTCGATTTAATCTGGCTATTTTTCTTTTTAGATTCCGGTTCCATTTTTGTCGTTTGAGCCGGTTTTCTAGACTACCTTTTGCATCCCACATGTGCAGTAGTTTGTTGTCTGCTATGAGTGGGGCGTCTTGGCCTTCTAGAGTTACCGTTGCTTCGGCGGCATGTCTTTTGAGGGTGTCTGTCCACTCTCCTAGATCCGTGATGGTTGCGGCTGAGGATTCCTTCCTCCGCTTTCTAAATTTGTCTCATTCTGTGACTTTTGGCTGTTTTAACCGTTTTTCTTTGACTTCCTTCATTAGCGTAGTGGCAATTATAAAGTGGTTGCTGCCTAGGTCTTGTCCTGTGTTTTCCAACCTTACTGTTCTGGTGTTTTTGGAGAGTGTTAGATCGGGTGTGGTGTCCGCGGTAACTCTGTTTCCTTTTCTAGTTGGGTTTCCTGGGTCGGTGTGTTGTGAGAGGCTCAGTTCTTGTATATCCTCCCACAGCTGCCTTCCCTTGCCGTCTTTCCTGTTGTATCCCCACTCCTCATGCAGCGCATTAAAGTCTCCTACGATGAAGAGGGGGTTCTTTCCCGCTGCATTTAGAGTTTTTCGGAAGATGGCCCTGAACCTGATCTTTTTCTGTTTAGGGCTTGAGTAGATGTTTAGTAGAAATAGACTGGGCTCTTCTTTCCTACCCGTAAGCATCGCCACTAAGACTCCTTCTATGTCCCTGGATTGAATTCGTGTTCAATTGTTGCTATGTTTCTTTTCACTAGGGTTGTTACCCGCGATTTTCCCCCTTTATCACTGTGAAACGCCTGATATTCTGGGAGGGATGCTAATTTCTCGGTCTCTTGCCGCGCTATTGCTAGCGGCTTCTCTACTAATGTGTCTATGTAGTTTTGCAGTAACGCTCGCTTGCGTTGGAATCCTCGGCAGTTCCACTGCCAAATGTTAGACTTATTTTGTGCGTTTCCGGCCATATTGAATTTTAGTAACAGTGTCCTCTAAGTTTTTCTGTCGCTCTCCAAGGGCAATCAGCTCGGTTCTTTGTGTTTGTAGTTTGGTTCTCTGCGCCTGCATTCTGCTGTTATGCTTTCAAATCTGTTATGCTTTCAAATATTCTCTTGTATCTGGCTGAGTGCAGCCATTACCTGCGCCATGAATTCTCTTTGTTCTGTCTGCATCGCTTTTATCGCGTTCCTATTTGCTTCACATTCATTCTTTAGTTCTACCGATATCATCATCATCATCATCATCATCATCATCATCAGCCTTACTACACCCACTGCAGGGCAAAGGCCTCTCCCATGTCTCTCCAATTAACCCTATCCTTTGCCAGCTGCATCCACCCTTTGCCTGCAAACTTCTTAATCTCATCCGCCCACCTAACCTTCTCCATTTCGTTTAAGTGGGGGTCTTCTGACTGTTTCTGCCTCCTCTATTTTCTCTCCTACCATTTCCTGCCGCTTGAGTGTTGGGGGGGGGGGGGTAGTTTGTTGAGCTACCTGTATGGGTTGTGCGGGTTGTGTGAGGGGAGGGGGCATGTTGCCTTTTCTTTTTCTTTTTGTGCTTTCATGAGGTTATTTATGAACCCTTGAAGCTCATCTACTTTTTTCTTTAACTGTTCTATTTCTCTGTCCTTATCATCCTTAGCCTGGGAGGGCCCTTCTACAAAGCTTACTTGTTTGGGTTCTCTGCTTGGATCCCTGCTTCTGCTCCTTCTCTTGCCCCAGGGGTCCTTTGGGTCCCTTAATCTCGATCTCCTACGTCCCCTGGTCTCCTGGCTCCCGGGGGTCGGCGGGTTTCGTTTGCTGTTTCCTTCCAGCTTGGGGAAGTCCTCCTTGCGGAGTTTCTTGTCTCCGTCCGCCGGGGGTTTCTGTTGCTGGGTCGCCAGCTCTTCTTGTCAGTCCTTTTTCATCTCCCAGATTCTTTTCTTGATTTCGTACGATGTTCGGTATAGCTCTTTGCACTTTTTGTCGCCGAGTGGGTGCTGTTTTCCGCAGAGCTGGCACTTTGCTTCGCATTGGTCATCTTCCTGCGGGTCTTCTTCTCCGCATCCTCGGCACTTTTTGTTGTCTGGGTTCGGGCACACGTACGATATGTGCCCCATTCGGCCACACGTATAGCATACCTCGTACTTTTTCTTGTACAGGACGCATCTCGTCGGCGTGGGTGAAAGGTACACTTGCCTTGGAACCGTGCTCTCTTCGAAGAGGATAAGCACGGCCTTCGTTGCCTTTCCCAGTCTTCTCACTCCTAGGATTAGGGGGTTCTTCGCGCTGAAGTACTCCAGTCTCTCTTTGATTTCGTCTTCAGTCCAGAATGGAGGGGCGTCGTATATGACGCCTTTTCCGCTGTTCTCCGGCGCCGCCACGTATGCGTTGACGCTCACCTTTTCCGTGCCTATCGTCAGCTCTCTGGTCGTTGCGCATTTATTCCTCTTTATTTTGTCCTTCGTAGCGATGAGGATCGATTGCTGCTTTGTGTTGAACGTGATGAAGTCGTTCACGCCTTTGTCGCTTGTCCCAGCTTCTGCGCTTGCCCCAGCTTCTGCGCTGATTGCGTCAGCCAGGAAGGCTCCTCCGAATTTGAGTAATTTTTCCAGTCCCCCTTGAGGTCTCATAATTATCTTCTCGTAGTCGGGCGGAATTCTCGTATATTACCTTTCCACCGACTTCTCTGCATTCCTTCTTCCTTCGCGTCGCTCCACTGCACGCTCTCGTGCGTCTCGGTTCCTGGCCACGTGGCCGCTATCTTCTATCTCCGCCGGGGCTATTTTCCTGCTTTTCTTCGCTTTGAACCATTGACACGGTATCATCAGCTCTTCCGGTTCTCTATCCGTGCCTTCTACGACTTCCGTTTCCCTTAGAGTCGCCTGCTGGAGGCCCTTAGACCTCGGTTCCTTCCTTCGCCGACCTAAGCCTCGTTAGGCTTAATTCCGCTTGCTACACGTGGGGTTCCGCAAGCCTCGAAAATCAAGATAACTCGGTCCCACCTTGTGGATATCGGTGCGTCCGATGATGGAGCTTCCTTGGTCAGTGATTCCAGACAGTTTCTACGCATCCAGAGTCCTGGGTGCTGCGTCGCCCCCGTTGTCGTCGGAGCCCGTCGAACGCACGACCGACCACCTCGACAGCCGGCGGAGGAATCCCGGGACAGATGTCGTGCTACCTTGTGAAGTCATTACAACCTGCCCTGATGGGCAATCCTGATTGGTCGATAGAGGCCACGTGACTTTGTGACGTCATATCAACTAGCTGCCGTGGCAAGTGGACCCCCAAAACTTGGAAGTCGGCCCGCCCCCGAAATTTCAGAAATAAGCCCAGCCCAGAAAATAGATTAAGGTGGATTAGTGGGTCCTATTAGTATAGTCCCATAAGATAATCCAATAAAAAGGTACTCGAACATTCTAGAAGGTATGACTTATGCATGCCATATAAGGGCAACAGAACCGGTAGCAGCCGGAGTTTAAGCGAGAAATCGCAAGAACGTTACACTAATTGCAGACACCATTGCAGGTTACTTAAAGGCTACCACATTTTCTTCTTCAAGAATGCAGTTCAGTTAAGAAGGCTCACAAGTATTTGCAACTTCTGCTTTATGCGCTGCGTATGCCGACGCCTTGAAAATATTTTCCCCAAACCCTGCTAGTGTGAATAGCTGGTATGCAAGTGTCTATGAAAAATGATTATTGTGTCAGACTTTCTCAGGGGCAAGAGCCATCATTTCTATTTTTTCTACGGCGATGGTTCGAATCCCACTTTTAGATGAAGTGTTTCCTGAATATGTTTTTTTTCTGCTAGGATTAAGCTTTTCGTGAAGATGAGGTTTTGTTTTCCTGAATACTTTTGTCATGACGACGATACGACGCTCTAGTTGGCTTCACTCTGGCCGCTATGGGAGATATTGGCGCTAACATCTGTATTTGCTGGACAGGGGTGTATATGGAAGTTTTCTACCTCTAGATGGGTGCTTCGTGCTGAAAAAGACAGCTAGAAATGGGTACGATATTAAAACTATCAGTTTAAATATGGCAGGTATCCCAGCGCATGCATATCAGCTGCCATCTGATGTCCACGCAGATGGAATCGCGTGCCCATTCTCTATGCCTGAGTTCCTGGCTGCAATAGTAGATGGGAAACGTAAAACAGCGCCCGGCCTGGACAGTATTCAGTATGAGGTTTACAGAACCTGAGTAGCGCTGCACTCCCTCAATAACTGGATGCCGTAAACAAAGTATGGCTGGATGGCGTCGTGCCAGACTGCTGGAAATCCGCTGTCGTGATCCCGATCCCGAAACCGGGCAAGCCTCCGACGGACCTTGCAAACTTATGACCTATCTACTTAATTCCTACGCTGTGCAAGCTGACGGAGAAAATGTTAGCCACACTCTTTTCGTGGTGTCTAGAGCAGCACGGTTTTTCCCACCCCGCTCAAATTGGATTACATCCATATATTGGTAAAGAGGACGGGTTGGCTGTCTTGGCATCTGCAGCTTTAACATCAACGCGCAGCCGCAATGTGCGTACCTTTTGATAATGGATTTTGATAAGGCATATGACAACATCAATCATGCTGCCATTCTGAGCTCTATTGACGTGTTTCATCTCCCTCTGAAAGTGCGTAGTTGTTGAATCATTTTTGGAAAGCAGAAAATTTGCTATACGCCTCAGCGGTGAAGTGGTCGGATCATTTGTTCCGCTCAGCGGCGTGCCCCAGTAATCAGTATTGTCACCGACGTTATTTATTATTGCTTTTATCTGCTTACAGGACATCCATGACATCAAATTTCCGCAATACGCTGATGACTGCACGGTTAGGAGTACTCACCAAGATGTGCTTACTCAGGAGTCTGCCCTACAAAGAGCATTGGATGTTACCTCTAATTACGCGTCATCTACCGGCCTTAAACTTTTCGTGTATAAAACTACATACACGACGGTCGCCAACCACTGTGGACGCCATAAACTTGCTCTAAGTCCAATCCGTCTTTGACTATCAGCCACCCTACTACAAGAAAGTCCGAGTGTAAAAATCCAGGGCTTAACGATTCATTAATCAGGAACAGCGACTTCTTGGCTTTCTCAGGCAAAAGGCAAGCTTTTCATACTTGGGTTTTGATTAGACGACTGCTCCTAAAACGGGTGGAACTGGCTAGATCGTTGCATGGCATTTCATGAGGGAAGTTTTGCAGCCATGTATTGTTTATCAAGCCCAGTTTCAACATCTTACAGGAGCCCAATGAGATCGCTTTGAAGCTGTGAACCAAGAGGCAATGAGGACCATTACATACTTTCCACGCATTACACCAGTCATAGCATTACAAGAGAATGTTCAGCTCAACACCATTGATGAGCTGGTGCAGCAGCGCCGTGATGCTCGCTGTCTTAAGGCCAGTATATTGCACTCCACGCACGCACTGAAGGCTTATGCAATGTCACGCTAAGTTCATCCGCCAACGGCAGTTCTTCCTCCGTGGAAGTTTGTACAGCTCAGCGACAACAAGCCAACAAATAGGCGCCGAGCAACATCTGCTAAATCGGCATCGTTGCTTTGCCAGAAATTTAAAGATCAAGGTGCTTGCCTGCTTGAAGGATCCATTGTTGTCTACGTCGACGCAAGCATACAAGCCTGCGAAGCAACAACAGCAATTTACTGCCCGTGCAGACCTGCCCTGAATAAAACCTCTAGGTTTCAGCTTACGGAACCCCCTTCGTCCTGTTGTGCTGAGCTCGTTGCAATTCAAGAAGCACTCTGCTTCGTGGCCGACATAACTATGCTCCCGGCGTCCCGCGTTGTCATCCGCACTGACGCCCTTTAAGTTGTCCGGTTGCTACGACGTGTTAGCCGCTGTCCAACGATTTGTCAGGAGATCCACCGGCTCGCGGCACGCATCCCACAGCCAGTATGTATTGAGTGGGTCCCACGGGATCTGCTGACCTATCAAAGCCAGGCAGATTTAGCCACCCGCCGGGTACATTGTTGTCTACCTAGACGCAAGCATCCAATCCTGTGAAGCAAGTACAACAATCTACTGCCCATGCAGACTTGTCCTAAATCAAACCTCTGTTTCAAATTACAGAACCTTCACGTCCTGTTTAGCTGTGCCCATTGCAGTTCAAGAGGCACTGTGCTTCGTGGACGCCACAGCTACGCTCCCTGCGGCCCACGCTGTGATCCGCACTGACGCCCTTCAAGCAGTGTGGTTGCTATGACGTGTTAGCTGCCGCCCAGTAATACTTCTAAATAAAGGACTTGTGATACGCCTGCCATGCCAGCTGGTAATCCATCCTCGTGGTCCATGCGAGACAGCACACTGAATACCCTTGTTTTGAAGCGAAAAGCTTCACTACGCCAGCTTTCGAGCGTCAGCGCAAGCGCAAGTTTGACCTTGAATGTAGCTAGAGGTCAAACAAGGAAATGACACCTGTCTTACATATCTCGGTGAACACCCGAACCGCACCCGTAAGAGAAGGAAAATGAAATGGAAACGAGATTACACCTGTCTCACATATCTCGGTGGACAGCCGAATCGCGCCGCAAAGGACGGAAAGTGAAATAAACTTGGTTTTAAGGAAAGGAAATGATACCTGTCTCGCATATCTCTGTGGACACCCGAGCCGAGCCGTAAGTACAGTGGCTGGAATAGGGGTATTCCAGCCACTGTACCGTAAGGGAAGGAAAGTGAAACGAAAGTTGTTTTAAGAAAGGAAATAACGCGTGTCACATATTTCGGTGGACACCTGAACCGCGCAGTAAGCGAAGGAAAATAAAAATTGGTATTTGGGAAAGGAAATGGCGCAGTATCTGTCTCATATATCCTTGGACACCTGAACCGCGCCGTAAGGGAAGGGATAAAGGATGGAGTGAAAGAAGAAAGGAAGAGAGGGGAGCTGTAGTGGAGGAGTCCAGGATAATTTCGACCACCTGGGGATCTTTAAATTTCCAAAGACCCTTCATTTTCAGGAAAGAAAAGGCGCACAACTGGCTCCGTGGGCCACTGGAGGCCCAGCTAATCCACATTAATTTTTTTGTGTTGCTTAATGAACTTTTTCATTTATGTTTTATTGCGGACAACTCCTGTCTATCCACAAGAAACGCTTTCGTCTCAGTCAAGCGGCACTGCAGCAACAGGCCGCAACGTTTATTGGTTTACGAACGCTGTATAAACAAGTGCCACTTCCAGACGGAACGCACTTTACGTTAAATTAATTTAACCGTAGCTAACTTTCTCTTTCTTTTTGTGGAGCCCCATGCAGGGGCATCATTCGGTACGCACGTAGATGTAGTCTACGACACAAACAATTTTTGCCCTTCGAGGCAACAACGAAATGAGTATGACAACCGCACACAGAAACCGCCCAGCGCAAGCTTTGCCTGGCAAGTCGAGAAAAAAAGACTGACAATATGCGCAAGTTGTTCTTAGTCATAACTGAAAGTCTTCCAAGGCGATTCGACAGAAAATTCTTATGCAATAGATCATATAACTAACACCCCCAAAAGTCATGACTCTGTAATGCAAGAGTGCGCAATAATGGCAAATAATATTAATAGTAATTGGTTTTGGGAGAAAGGAAATGGCGCAGTATCTGTCTCATATATCCTTGGACACCTGAACCGCGCCGTAAGGGAAGGAATAAAGGAGGGAGTGATTAAAGAAAGGAAGAGAGAGGTGCCGCGTAGTGGAGGGCTCCGGAATAATTTCGACCACCTGGGAATCTTTAACGTGCACTGACCTCGCACAACACACGGTGGTGGTGGTGGTGGTAGTGTTTTTTTTATTAAAGTAATAGTAAAAAGGTGGTGGTAGTGGTTTTTATTAAAGTAATAGCAAAAAGGAAGGAAAAGATTTTTGATAGCCCCGGCATCCGCCATCGATAATGAAGCACCTGAGCTGGGGCAGCGGAAATAAAGGATAGCGCCATTTCCTTTCCACCAAAAACCAATTATTAGGCAGAATGGAAAAATAATTGAAAGAGGTGAGCGGACAGGAAGAGCGGATAGGGGGAGAAGTAATATATACAAACTATTTACACAATAAGAAATGTGTCCAGGTTGTGGGGGTTTTATTTCATTTTAGAGGAATTAAAACACACGCGCACGGCACTTTGTTGGCGACAACTGGAGTGGGGCGTCCATTTATTAATCGTTCCTGGTAGAACTCACGGAGCGTTCGGTCACTGCGTGTAACTACCTGACGGAGAACAGACGGCACGTCAAGCCCGTGTGTTCGAGGAAAGCACAGAGGCTAACCAAGGTTCGCTCACGAGTGCGCGTACTGCCCTGCTGCCACAATAGCGTCTTGAGGGTGTCATGTAGTATGCCCAGCGCCCTATAGGCCGCAAGCATATCGCGACGAGCATCGGCGAACGCAGCACAGCGAAGGAGCAGGTGTTCTAGTGTTTCCACTGCAACGCATTCGTAACACACATAACTCGTCGGGATTCCGTGACGCTCCCGTCGTTCCCCGGGCCACACGCGGCCAATGCGCGCGCGGAGGATTATTACGTGTTGCGACCGTGTATGTGCGCGACAGCCCGTGATACTGTCGATGCGCTCACCTCCTGCGATGCGTGGGTCGGTGTGCTGCTTTCGGAGATGGTCATGAGCTGCACGCACGTCCTCCAGCGCAAGGGGCAGATCGCTGGCAGGTAGTTGACGTGCAGCGGTCGCGAGGTCGCCAGCTTCTTTGTTGCCGGCAATGCCGCAGTGACTGGGCACCCATTGTGCACGGCACATCCTCTCTGCGCGAGGCCCTTGATACGCGAGTGAATTTCCCGCACTAGTGGGATACCACGGCCGTTAGATTGCAGGCGGCTGAGGGCGGCGCTGGAGTCGCACAGCAGAGCAATCCTGGGCGGCGGAGGGCCGAGGGTGAGCAGCAGGTCCAGTCCGAGCCGGATCCCCATCATCTCCGCCGTGGTGAAGGAGCCCAGGAAGGTTGCGTGTTGTTGGCTGCATGTGCAGTCGCAGGGCGGGGATGGTAGCCGCCGCTGCAAGGGAGCAGCTGTCGCGGGCCACTGAGCCGTCAGTGGACACGAGGAGATGGTCCTGGAGCTCCTCGTGTATGACGGCTCTGGCCTGCTGCTGCACAGCACAGAGGGGTGTGCTCCGCTTTCCCGCAATGCCGACGATCTCTCGCTGTACCTCCGATGCAGCCGGCCAGCGCGCGCAAGAGCCGTAGGGGGGTGGGCCTTGAGTCAATTGCTCATACTCGAGCAGCACCGCGCCCATTCGTGAGCGCGGGTGCGAGCGCATACGCTGCAGCAGCGAGCCGCCGTCCGGAGCGCGGTGAAGCCGGTCGATGTGATTAAGTGCCCTGCGCGCTGCTTGAAGCTCAAGTGGCCACGCTCCTGCCTCGGCCAACGTTGTGGCGCACTGCGAGTTTTTGGCCCGGCCTAGGCACACGCGCACGGACTTGCGGTGACGGAGCTCGAGTTTCTCCACGAGCGCAGGAGACAGGCGCGGGCTGAACATGTGGAAAACACACTAGCGCGACTGAGCAATACGGTATACACGGATGCCGCCACATACCTGCGAGGAGAGGACCGCGCGGCCACAGCGGTGGTGGTGGATTGCACAGGAAACCTAATCACATGCGCGACGGCGAAAATCGCCAGTACCGCAGAGGCCGAGGAAATTGCCGTGGCGCTGGCGGCAGCAGAAGGTTACAGAACAGGCGGGCCTTTAAACATCCTAACAGACTCAAAGGAGGCGTGCAGGAATTACACACGGGGCAGGATAAGCAGAACCGCCCTAAAAATCCTCGGCGGGGTCAAGCTCGCCAGGAGAGACATTACACACAAGTTAATCTGTATTCCGGCCCATGCAGGCATAGAGGGCAACGAAAGGGCAGACAGCCTAGCTCGATAAACCACGTTCCAAGCCGGGCAGTCCCATGCACCGGAGTGTCGCCCACACGCGTGTGAGGGAGGATATACAGACATCCTAAGCCTACACAGGGGGACGAGAGCTAAATACCCCCCACTGCATAAAGCCCTGACGAAAGGGGAAGCAACGTTTTGGCGCAGACTGGAAACAAACTCCTTCCCAAATTTATACACCCTAAACAAAATGCCCGACGCAGTACTGAGATACCTGCCCCTGGTGCGGGGCCACACCCACACTCTACCACATCACATGGGAATGTAAACGCAACCAAACATTCCACCAACACAATAACCCGAGTGCGGAGCAATGGGAGAGTCGGCTCACCAGCTGCGAGCTCACGGCCCAAAGGGCTTTAGTGCAGCACGCAATTGAGGTAGCTAGGCTCAGTGGAGCCCTGGAATAGGGGCCAAACCTTGCTTAAGAAGAGGCCTCAAGTCGCCAGCGCAGTGAAGACGACGGAGGCCTCGAGACGCCAAGCCCTTGAAAGCGCCCAAATAAAGTTTTTTTTTCTCTCTCTCTCTCTCTCAAGCACGGCTTGCGCACCATGACGAGCTGCAGCGCATAGAGCACCGCCCCCAAAGCTGCGACATTGTATAGCCGCAGCGCGGCTTGCTGGGACATGCCCTGGCCTCGAGCGGTGAGCTTGTGCACGGCGGCGGTGATCTTCTTACAGCATACGGGCTCCTTAGCGTTTTCCCTCCATAAAAACGCCTGCATAAAAAAATTCCAGATTTTAGAAAACACTTCAAAATTGCCTTCATTGACATTTGCAAATATTCTGGGTTTAGATATGTTTCGGAGGATGCTTTTTTATGCTGTATATTTAAATATATAAGAAAAGTATGAAAATGTGCGTTTTTGTCGTTTTTTTTAAATATCAGCTTGCTCTCGGAAATTCAGAAATAGCCGTTTTGTTTCCCTATATTTATAGTATCTATAATAAATTTTACAGCTCATGAAAGTGCATTCATCGAAGTAAAAAAGAATACTAATTTGGCAAAAAGTGCCTCTTGAGCCGGAGATACATGGAGCGAAAAAGCGGCAGCCCGCCGCCGCGTATCTCTCAGCGCGGAAGCAATGATATAGTGGCAAATTCTATTGAGCGGGGAGCTCTTTGAGAGCAGCGACGCTGACTCCTTATTCAGAATAACAAAATTGTTCATTTAGACACCACTGTACTGATTGCAGTACGCGTGCATAGATATCGTGCATAGAGTGGGCTCGGCAGCACGCCAGCGATGGCCCGTGCTAACGTTCTACGCTTCTTGGTGCAGTTCCTCGGACTGTCGAGCTCGCAGCTGCTGGAGTGTTCGAGCCCCCGGGTCCCGTACCTAGCATCCGTCGTCAACTCCAGTCCAGACGCAACACTCCTGCTTTCCGGACTTCACACGGTTGAGCCTTTCTCGGCTACGAATGGCCAGCCCATCGACAACGCATCCCGGTCCGCGCAATTTCTACACGGCCACGGACCATATCTTCAAGCATCATGGCTTTCCCTAAGCCGCCTGAACGCCGGAACCGCCCCTGTACATCCTGCGCATGCGTGGACTTGTGCTAAAAAGGCAGCTCGGAGCGGCGCGCCCTTCAGTGGGCTCGGCAGCACACCAGCGATGGCCCGTGCTAACGTTCTACGCTTCTTGGTGCAGTTCCTCGGACTGTCGAGCTCGCAGCTGCTGGAGTGTTCGAGCCCCCGGGTCCCGTACCTAGCATCCGTCGTCAACTCCAGTCCAGACGCCACACTCCTGCTTTCCGGACTTCACACGGTTGAGCCTTTCTCGGCTACGAATGGCCAGCCCATCGACAACGCATCCCGGTCCGCGCAATTTCTACACGGCCACGGACCATATCTTCAAGCATCATGGCTTTCCCTGAGCCGCCTGAACGCCGGAACCGCCCCTGTACATCCTGCGCATGCGTGGACTTTGTGCTAAAAAGGCAGCTCGGAGCGGCGCGCCCTTCAGTGGGCTCGGCAGCACGCCAGCGATGGCCCGTGCTAACGTTCTACGCTTCTTGGTGCAGGTAATGAAACCTTATTGCCTTTACGCTAAGCCAAGTAGCTACCGTGCACTCTTGGTGCTGCCGAGCCCACGGCGTTTCCGGTCCATCATGTATGACTGTGCGCATATGTTGTTAAAACTTCTTATGGTAGCTGGTGATATAGAATCTAACCCCGGCCCTAACAAGGATATTCTTGATGCTTTGAAGGAAATTCAAACTGGGCAGACAGCAATGCTAGCGCAGCTAAAGTCGATTGAAATGAAACTAGTTGATCATGATAAAACGTTTTGCGAGATTAAGGCGCGACTAGATAAAATTGAGACAGCATGTGTTGGTATTGATGACATGCAGACTGAATGGAAAGAACTGCATGGAATCAGCACTGAGAACACGGCGCAGATATATGCTCTGTCTGCCCGGGTAAATGATGCAGAAAATCGGTCCAGACGAAACAACCTTGTTTTCTACAGCCTTGAAGATAAAGATAAAGACACATGGTCAGATTCTGAAAATATCATCATTGCACACATTAATCAGCATTTAGACATCCAGCTAGAGCCACGCGACATTGAGCGTGCACATCGCCTTGGGACTTTCCAAACTGGTAGGTGCAGACCTATAATTGTGAGATTTGCTCACTTTAAAGACAAAGAGCAAGTCCTGTCTTCCGCTCGGAAATTCAAAGACACAGGATATGCGGTTGCTCAAGATCTTTCTCCCAGCACGCGCCTTGCCCAGAAACACCTCATCGAATTTGGAAACGCTCGAAAACTGAAATACAAGTTGCGAAATGAAAAGCTTTTCACAAGTGAAAAAACGTACCATTTCGACCATGTTTCTAACCATGTCGTTGAGGACAGCTTGTAGCCACCATTAAAACCAAATTGTGAACCCCGTTCGTCGAATCGTCACCCTTTATCATTTCTGCTTGCTAACATTCGAAGTGTTGTTCCCAAGCGCGATTCATTGTACAGTTTAATAGGTTCATCTTCATGCGATATCTTACTACTAACTGAAACATGGCTTTACGCATCAGTTCACGATTCTGAGATTCTTCCATTTCTCCCACATTTTGAGATATTCCGGAAGGATAGACCCGATAATTCGCGCGGTGGGGGTGTATTGCTCGCCACTAAACGGGATCTGCATTGTTCATTTGTTAACCTCCCTTCACAACTGGAAATGATTTGGCTTCGATGCACTACTACACATCCGCCCATCCTCATTGGTATTTGTTGCCGCCCTCCTAACGCTGACAGTTCTTTCACCCCCTTATTTCATGATGCCTTAAATGTGTTAACTAATACATATCCACTTAGCCCTATCCTTCTCTTCGGTGATTTTAATTTTCCCACAATAGATTGGTCTAATCCCGCCGCTACATTATCGAAAAGCAGCCCGGCTAGCGATTTCTTAAACACGTGTATGACTTTTGGCTTAACTCAACTCGTCACTGATCCCACACGCGTTACTGACCACTCGTCCAACGTTCTAGATCTCGTATTAACAACGCATCCTGATAATTTTACTCCTGTCACCTTGTTGCGCGGTCTCAGCGATCATTTGACGATACATACTTCTTTTTATTGCAGCGTACTAAAGAAACAAAAAAATAAAAAAACACTTACGCTTTATGATAAAGGAGACTATGCCAGCATGAACCGTGAATTATCAGATTACTTCGACACCTTCGCTGCTAACTTTCCACTACATTCTCTCGAGTCAAACTGGTTACTTTTCAAAACAGAGATGCATCGGCTTATAAGTCTTTACATTCCAACCATTACTATATCAGAAAGAATAACATCACCATGGTTTAATGTATCACTCAAACGACTCAATAATAAGAAAAAACGCCTGTTCCGGTCGGCCAAGCTGTCTAACTCTTCTTCCACATGGCAGAAGTATCATGCTGTCGCAAAAGAATACGACAAGTTAACCGCTCAGACTAAACGGAAGTTTTTTTCTACTACTTTACCATCTATGCTGCAGACTAACCCAAAACGATTTTGGAAAACCATTAGCCCTAATCAATGTAATGAGATTTCACTTAACAGTAGCTCTGGATCTCCTATTCCCGACACTGAGGTTGCAGATGTTCTTAACACAGTATTCAGTTCGGTCTTTACTAATGAACCCCTTGACAATCTTCCAGATCCACCATATTTTACGCACCCGCTCATGCAAAATATCACATTTCATCCCGTCGGCATAGTCAAGGTAATTGAGTCACTGAAGAACTCGTCATCTACTGGAGTGGACGGTATCAACGCCAAAGTGCTAAAAAATACTAAACATATGTGTAGCCTGTTCTTATCGCTCATATTCCAGGAATCCCTGAACACCGGTTCGATTCCACGTGACTGGCAGGTGGGAAAGGTCATCCCAGTCTTCAAGAAAGGAAGCCGATCATCGCCGAGTAACTACCGCCCGATTTCCATAACAAGCGTTTCTTGTAAAATAATGGAGCATGTTTTATACTCGCATATTGCTACCTTCCTATCGTCCGTTCATTTTTTTCACTCAAGCCAGCATGGTTTTCGCAAGAATCATTCCTGTGACACCCAACTGGCACTCTTCCTGCACGACTTACATTTAAACCTTGATCCCGACTGATGCAGTGTTTTTAGACTTCGAAAAAGCGTTCGATAAGGTTCCCCATGGTCGTCTCTTACTAAAGTTATCGCGCCTTAATATTCATCCATGTGTTCTGAACTGGATTCGAGGGTTTTTATCTAACCGTCAGCAGTTCGTATATGCCAATTCACACTCTTCATCCTTAACACCTGTGCTCTCAGGGGTACCTCAAGGAACGGTACTCGGGCCCCTCCTTTTCTTGATATATATTAATGACCTACCGTGTAACATTTCTTCTCATATCCGACTCTTTGCCGATGACTGTGTCGTTTACCGAAGCATTACTAACTCCACCGCCCATCTCGCATTACAAACTGACCTTATTCGCATACAGGACTGGTGTAAAACATGGCTCATGTCATTAATATTTCTAAAACCGTGTTAATGTCCATTCACCGTCGTCGTAATTACGTAGCGCCTAATTATAATATTAATAACCTGCAGATTGGAACATCCGAATCATTCAAATATCTTGGTGTGCATATCTCGCGTGACCTAACTTGGACCTGTCATATTAATCACATAATAAATTCTGCTAATTGTGCTCTAGGTTATTTACGCCGTAACCTTTCACTCGCTCCTCCCCCTATTAAACAGCTTGCTTTTCAAACCTTTGTGCGTCCCAAGCTTGAGTATGCTAACGCTATTTTTGATCCGCACCACGTTAATCTTACTGACGCCCTCGCATTGGTTAAGAACTGCGCAACACGATTCATTCTATCAAATTATTCCTACCACTCAAGCATCTCAGCACTAAAAGCTCGAATCAACTTGCCCCCCCCCCCCCTAGCCTCGCGCCGTAAGATAGTACGTCTTAACCTTTTTCATAAATTTTTCCATTCTTTGCCTCTTGATAACCCCTACATAAAAAGAGCCCACCGCATCGCCCGGTTCAGCCACAGTAACGCAGTGTATCCCCTACAAGCCCATACTGTGACATTTCAGCAGTCATTTTTTCAGCGTACTGCACGAGACTGGAATGACCTGCCCACCGAAGTTGCCATTATGATCAACCCACTAGAATTCAAGCGGAGCGTCGCCAACCTTTCATCTTAACATTTTTTACCATTGTTTGCCAGATACCGTCCACTCCCTCATGTAATGTCTCAACCGAGACCTTTGACGAAATAAATAAATAAATAAATAAATAAATACAAGGTTTTGCGCGCTCGAATGCATGCGGTCGCGTACATTTCGATGCCCGCTCAGCCGTGGCTACCATCGGCTGCGGTTTTCTTCGGCACCTTCGCTTCAGGGAGGAAAAGCGGGCATTTCGATCCAGATTCGGTCCTGTTCTCCAAAAAAAAGTGACATTTCATGTCTCGTGGAGCGTTTATTTTCACGATAACAACATTTTCGTGCAATAAACACAACAGAGCTCGTCGGCCATCGCGGCCATGTTGGCGGCGGCGGCGGCGGAGGCGGCCAAACCGGAAGAGCGGGCTTTCTGCGCTGCTATTGGCTTGCTCCGGCTGCCGCTTCCGGTCTCTCCGGACGCCGCGCGTCAATATCTGGCGAGGACAGATCGGCGGCGGCGGGCGTTTTTTCGAGACCGGGCGTCAAATGCGCGCCGTCTGGCGAAAATCGGCCAAAAAACGCTCCATGTATCCCGGGCTTAAGGCGCCGGTGTGCTGTGCGATGTGTGCACGTTAAAGATCCCCAGGTGGTCGAAATTATTCCCGAGCCCTCCTCTACGGCACCCCTTTCTTCTTTCACTCCCTCCTTTATACCTTCCCTTACGGCGCAGTTCAGGTGTCCAACGATACATTCAGGTGTCCACGATAGGTTCAGGAGTCCAACGATTGGCATTCGGCAGCAGTGACAGCGATGCTGAGGGCAACACTTTACTCGTGTTCGCTGCATATTGCAGGCATCCTGTACGCAAGTGAAGGGGCAACACTGTGCCTGTTCCCTGGCAAATCGCTGCTGGACTACACGCGGATCTGCGGTTGCCCAGTCATCGCTGCACTACTACGAACCGGTCTTAGTGTACCCGGCCATCGTGGCACTGGCCGCAAGCGGCGCAAAGAATACGACGATACAGCCACGCCCCCTATCCAGCACCTATAAAGCCAGCATCGAGTCGCCGAGTCGCGCATTCGGCAGCAGTGGCAGCGACGCTGAGGGCAACACCATACACGTGTGCACTGCAACTTGCAGGTTAGTCCACAGTTCTTTTAAGTACGCATAATTTCTCTTGGGTTTTCTGCACCGCTGTCACTGCTGCCTTTAACTGTTGCCTTTAGCTGTTTTACGCATGTTTGCAAAAAGTGTGGAAAGTGTATTCCTAAAAATATGACTAAAGAAGTGGCAAAACTACTGAGCGATTTCAAAGAAGAAATGAAACTGGAATGGAAAGCTCTAAGGGATGCACTAGAGCGAAACATTAGACAAGAGGAAAGGGGATTGCGTACAGAACTAGAGGAGATATAAGTGAGCATGAATGAGATGAGTAAGACACTTGATGATGCAAACCGACAACTAGAGACTACTCTAAAAGAAAACAGTAGTGTTAAGAAAGAAAACGAATGCCTTCGGCAGAAGGCTTTCTCGCTTGAAAAGGACCTGGCTGAATTCCAGATAAACTTGGTGAAATCAGAACAGTACTCCAGAAATCGAAATCTGGAAATCAAAGGAATCAAACATGAACTAAATGAAAATCTTGCCGAGCTGCTGAGAAAGATTGGTGACGTCATTGGTGAAGCTATATCTAACGACGGCGTAGACGTGTGCCACAGAGTTTAAACAAAAGAGAAAGACAAAACAAACATCATCGTGCAGTTTCAACGTCGTGAGAAGCGAGACAAGGTCCATGAGAAGTCGCGAAAGAAAAGACTAACCACTGAGAGGCTAGGACTCTCAAGTGAAGATGAAAACGTTTCTCCAGATGAAAGCGTTTCTCCAGTGTACATTAATGAGCACTTGTGCCCGACATTGAAAAAATTGCTCGGGATGGCTAGTGCGCGCAAGCGTGAGCACAACTGGAAGTTTGTCTGGACCCGAAACGGCAGCATTTTTGCGCGCCGCACTGAGACGTCATCGATTGTACAAATTCTTCGCGAAAGTGACATCGGTAAGATCTGTACCGATACATCTCCTAAAGTATAAGTGGCCGATATCATGGACTGTATTCTCCCGGAAGATATAAAGGATCTCGTTGGGGTTAACCTAACAAAGTGCATCAAATTGTTCCACTTAAATACCAGATCTGTTTCGTCAAACCACGATTATATAGGTGTATTGCTAGAATCATGTGGCTTCAAGTTTGATGTCATTATGTTCAGCGAAACATGGTACACAAACTATTCTGATTTTCTAGTCTTGCCCGGTTATCAACATCACTACTTAAACCGCCAAGGCCTACGAGGAGGGGGCATCGCAATACAGACAGTGTTCAAGGACAGCGAAAAGGTAGAATAATTCTCAGTTATAAATGATAATTTCAAGGTCCTCTGCATAAGAATGGGTAGGAATTTGTTTGCGGTAGTATACCGTCCACCTAGTGGTAACGTACGTGCGTTTTAAGAATTCCTTGATTGTCTTTTATCATATGCAAATGACAACAGATATGAGCTAACCTGTGGAGGTGATTTTAATGTGGACGTATCTAAAAATTCAACTCCAGCGGCACAATTTATATCCGTCATTGAAGACAATAATTTTGGCAATGTAATTACATCGCCAACGCGCATCACTGCATCTACATCTTCACTGCTGGACATGTTCCTTACGAACGCGTCGTCAGAAGTCACACTATCGGGAGCATTATGTGCGGACATAAGCGACCACATGCATATAGTTTTGTTTATAAAGCACCGCAGCGTTCGTAGGCCCAAAGAAGCAGATGTAATCGCATATCCTGATATCTCGCCCGCCACAATAGAAAGTTTCAGACAGAAACTGCTCCGGATTGATTGGAGCGATATCTTTCAGCTCACAGACGCTGATGATTCCTATAACAAATTCCAGAGCATTTTTTCGGAAACTTTAGTTTGAATCCTTTTCGTTAAAGATACACCATCAAACAAAACGAGCGCGTAGGCCATGGATCACAAAATACCTTCTTAAGAAAATTGAAAAGAAAAATGAACTTTATCAATGCTTTATCCTATCTAGAAACATCAGTAAATGGATAGAATGTAAAGCTTTTCGAAATAAAGTAAATAAAGAAAAGAAAAAAGCAAAAAATGACTATTACTATCGTGTATTTGATGAAACCTGTCTACAAAGAAGCGATATCTTGTGGAAAAGGATAAACAGTGTGTTAAATAGGAAAGATGAGTGCAGCCGCATTGACAGCCTGAAATAAACGATACGCTTCTCAAGGAGAAAGAGCTCGCAGACCACTTTAATAGCTTTTTACTGATATAGGAGTCGGCAGTAACGATTATGATGACCCCACAATTATCCAAATGAATTTAAATACGTTATTCTTCCAACGTACTTGTACCTCAGAAGTAAAAACGCTTATCCAGAGCCTCAAAAACAGCCGCAGTAAAGATGTAAATGGCATCGAAATCAGACCAGTTAAACATGTAGTGGATCTTATTGCACCTGTATTAGCTCATATTTTCAACACTGCAGTGTCAACAGGCGTTTTTCCCCAGAGCATGAAGGTCGCGAAAGAGACAATTATACACAAAGGAGGAGATAGGAACAATATGAGTAATTATCGTCCAGTCTCTATACTGCCAATTGTTTCTAAAGGCCTTGAAAAGGTAATTAAGGTCCGAGTGGATAGTTTCTCTCACAAATATACTTTAATAACAGATAGCCAGCATGGTTTCAGACAAAATCGCTCTATAGAAACCGCCTTACTAATTCAGAAAGACATAATACTAGATAACTTTGAAAAAAATTAATGACGCTTGGTATTTACCTAGACTTCAGTAAAGCTTTTGACCGCGTTAACCACGATTTATTTCTCACAAAAATAGAAAGATATAGTATCCGAGGACTATCCCTCCAGCTTCTGAAATCTGACCTTCACTTACGAACCCAGTTTGTAGAAATTAACGAACATAAATCGAGCCCTCGACAAATAAAAACTGGCGTTCCACAAGGCAGTATCCTAGGTCCCATATTGTTTTTGTACTGCGTAAATGATGTTGTTCAAACAATCCCCAGATGTCAATTTGTAATCTTCGCCGATGACTGTACTGTGTATGTTGCAGGCCGAGATTTATCATGTATGCTTCGCGAAGCAAGCTCCGTTTGCAATACGCTTCAAGAATGATCGCAAAGAAACAACCTGCTTATCAACGAGGCAAAAACAAAATGAGTCCTTCTCAGGGCTCGACGGACTTGCGTCAAGATGACAAATACTATCAGATTAGGACCATTTAGTATATCGTGCGATAAAAGTGTAAAAAGACTTGGGGTGACTTTCTCAGATGACATGTCTTGGAACGAACATGTCAAGATTTTTTGCGGGAAAGTGCAAAAAGCTACCGGTATTTTAAATAGGTGCCGTCACTCGTTTCCGACTGGCGTAAAAAAACTACTTTATAATTCATTAATCCATTCGCAGCTTGATTATTGCACACTGATTTGGGGAAACACGACATTAAAGAATATACATAGCTTAATTCTATTGCAGAAGAAAGCAATACGAGCAATTGAGAATGTTCCTTACTTGGAACACACTCAACCACTTTTCCTCAAAAACGATATATTAAAAGCTACTGACGTATATAGCTTCAAGTTAATTAGACGCTACAAGCGAGCAATTAAGGGGAAACTTGAGATATTCCTAACACAGGCAAACTTAGAGAGCACACACAGCGTCCATTCCTATCGTCATCAGGTACCCTGGAACATTCCTTTTTCGCGTACATGCTATGGCCAACAATGAATTGCGCACACGCTGCCAAGCATTCTTAACCGCTTCCACTCGGAAGGCGTGGATGTGGAAAGGCTTAAAAACAACCGCATTTCACTGATATTTTCATGTCATAGTGAACATTGGTGATATGAAGAGAAATAATCAATGTGGATAAGTTTTTCATTTCATTGAAATTATTAGTGTTTTCGCATTAGACAGATGCGTTGCGTATGTATGTCTCTCTTCCATGTATATTTGTCCGAATCTTTCAATTTTTACATTTCTTTTTTTCCCTGTAATAAAAAAGGAAAAAAAATGATTGTCCTTTGATCTGGAGTTCCCGGGTTCGAACCCGACCGCGGCGGCTGCGCTTTTATGGAGGAAAAACGCTAAGGCGCCCGTGTGCTGTGCGATGTCAGTGCACGTTAAAGATACCCAGGTGGTCGAAATTATTCCGGAGCCCTCCACTACGGCACCTCTCCCTTTCTTCTTTCACTCCCTGCTTTATCCCTTCCCTTACGGCGCGGTTCAGGTGTCCAACGATATATGAGACAGATTCTGCGCCATTTCCTTTCCCTAAAAACCAATTATTATTATTATTATTAATATTATTATTTGCCTGGTGCCTTTGTAAGCTTCTAGGCTTTGAAACCTGTAGTCTTGTATGCAGTATTTATTCTTTTTTTCTGTAATCTTGTAACGGGATATATGCAAGCTGTTACTGTTGCCTTTGCCTTTGGGGGATGGAGCGCTGTCAAGCTGTGTTAAAACAGCTTTTTCTCCACCCTCCCTTTTCACTTTTTGTGAGGAATAAATAAATGTTCAAATTCAAATTCACATGCGACAGATACTGCACATTTCCTTTTCCCAAAAACCAATTATATATTATATAAATTTGGAATTTTTTTACTTCGATATATGCAGTTTCATCAGGGTAAAATTTATTATAGATACTAGAAATCTAGAGAAACAAAAGGCTATTTCCGAATTTCCGAGAGCATGGTGATATTTAAAAAACAAAAATGTCACATTTTAATACATTTCTTAGATATTTAAAAATACTTATACTGCTTAAAGGCGCATCCTCCGAAACATATCTAAACCCAGAATATTTGCAAATGTCAATGAAGACAATTGTGAAGTGCTTTCTAAAAATGAATTTTTTTTATGGAGGCAAAACGCTAAGGCGCCCGCGTGCTGTGCGATGTCAGTGCACTTTAAAGATCTCCAGGTGGTCGAAATTATTCCGGAGCCCTCCACTACTGCACCTCTTTTTTCCTTTCTTCTTTCACTCCCTCCTTTATCCCTTACCTTACAGCGCTGTTCATGTGTCCAACGATATATGAGGGAGATGCTATAGCATTTCCTTTCCCCCCAAACCAATATTTATTATTATTATTATTCGCCATTATTGCGCATGCCGCAGCTTTGGGGGCTGTGCTCTATGCGCTGCCGCTCGTCACGGTGCGCAAGCCGTGCTGGAAGAAACTCGAGCTTCAACACCGCAAGTCCCTGCGCGTGTGCTTATGCCTGCCCAAAAACTCGCAGTGCGCCGCAACGTTGGCCGAGGCAGGAGCGTGGCCACTTGAGCTCCAAGCAGCGCGCAGGGCATTGAATCACATCGACCGGCTTCACCGCGCACCGGACAGCGGCTCGCTGCTGCAGCGTATGCGCTTGCACCCGCGCTCACGAATGGGCGCGGTACTGCTGGAGTATGATCAATTGACACAAGGCCCACTCCCCTACGGCTCCTGCGCGCCCTGGCCTGCTGCGTCGCAGGTACAACGAGGGATCGTCGGCATTGCGGGAAAGCGGAGCTAACCCCTCTGTACTGTGCAGCAGCTGGCCAGAGCCGTCCAACACGAGGAGCTCCAGGACCATCTACTCGTGTACACCGACGGCTCAGTGGCCCGCGATAGCTGCTCCCTTGCTGCGGCGGCCACCATCCCCGCCCTGAGACTGCACAGCCAGCAACACGCAGCCTTTCTGGGCTCCTCCACCACGGCGGAGTTGATGGTGATCCGGCTCGGGCTGGACCTGCTGCTAACCCTCGGCCCTCCGCCGCCCAGGAGTGATCTGCTGTGCGACTCCCGCGCCGCCCTCAGCCGCCTGCAATCTAACCGCCGCGGTACCCCACTAGTGCGGGAGAGCCAACGAATGAACGCCGTGAGCGGACGCACTGCACCTCGGCTCCGTGGATTTTTACCCGGGACGGCAAATTTTTGACCTGAAATGGACTGATACCACCCATAATCGGTCAGTGAAGGTGTTCGGCACCCGTTCCCACCATTTTCTGTGCAATTACGACCACTTTTGCCCGAAAAAGACTAACGCTCCGAGCCAGGCGCGGAACGCTAGGCCTCGCGTTGAGCCTAGCACTACAAGGGCGGTCCTTCAGGCCATGCCTCGCCCCGCGCCACGCTGCGCGGCGCGGCGCTGAAAATGAGGTCGGAGGCGTCCCTGCTACCCACAACAAATGAAGGCTTGGATTCCGACATGGACTTAACCGACTCTCAAGACAGAACGGTAAACGGTCCGACGACCAGTTCGTCCCCGGCCTCGCCACTGCCTACTACCCCTCTGCCCAACGGCTGGAAGGTAGCCTTGAGCAGACATCAAGAAAGGAAGCTTCGCAAAGCAGCCCGGACTGAAACTAACAGCCAAGTGCAGGGCAGCACCGACTCCCAGGACCCCCACCAAATCACAAACATCCTACGCCAAAGAAACGCGGCCTTCGTGTCCGCCTCCCGCCTCTACCGCAAACGGACATCAAAATCGGGATTCGACCTCGCCGAGGACTCGCTTTAAAGAACTTCTCAAATCTCGATCTTGCCCAAGCAGTAAGCAACGCCTGTCCAGAACCGCTGCAGGTGGAAGGAAGGTACCTCCTCCGCCCCCACTACGGATCAAATATCCTCGTAGCGAGCACTTCGCACGCAGAAGTTGCCAACGAACTTCGACAAATCAAGACACGGTCCCTTGGAGACCTCACTCATGACGTGAACGCCTACATACCTTTAACACAGCACGACAGACGGGGCGCAATCCACGGATTTCCGAACCACGTGACACCGGAAGCTCTTCAGACGGGCCTATACATCCGCTCACGCGGGACCACCGTACTCGACGTACGACGCATGGGCAAAACATCGTCGATGCTGATCACTTTCAACGACCCGACCACCCCCAAAGTTGTGTACTACAAGAGCGCGAAGTTTCGTTGCCATCTGTACCGCCCAGCACGACAATTCTGCTATGTGTGCATGCAGCCGGGTCATCGCTCCGATGTGTGCCCCACACCAGACCTGGCGGCCTGCAGGAAATTCGGGGCCCAAAATCATCCTGACGGACATCAGTGCCTGCCGAAGTGTGCTCTGTGCGGAGGAACACACGAAACCGGCAGCAAGGAGTGCCCCAATCGGTTCAAACCACTCAAGCAAAAGCCACCATCCGTCCGATCCTCCACCCGACCCATAAAGGAACAACACCGGTCCAGGGAAGACAACCAGGCCCGAACTCGGACGCCGCGCTGGTTCAGCACGGACGACGAGTCATCCAGCCAAAGCTGCAGCAGTAGGAGCAGATCGAGATCCGCCTCCACCAACCGGTCAACCCCTCCTCCCCCTGCACCCAAGCAAAAAAAAGGAAATTGGCCGGCCACACCAGGCGCAAGCCAAGGCCACGGACTAAAAGGTGAGCTGGGCAGAGCTCGTTAAGAACTCTCCCACTGTTCCTTCAAACACACCCACTCCACCCAAATGCTCAGACTGCGCAAAAATGGCACACACTATCGACAAGCTACGATCCCAGGCAGCGGAGCTAGCCCGCAAGTGCACTCCTCTCACCACCTCCCGCCCCCCGGGTCAACCTACCCCACCTCCCCCGCCCCGGGACGTTGAGACTTCCCCCAAACCACTGCTACCACCAGTGGCGACACCCACTCCCACACCTCGCCAACCGACAACCACCCCTCTCCCCAACACATATGAAGAAATAGAGGGACGTCTCTTGTATAACATTATGAACAACATAAACCCCCTTCTCACAACATTCACCTCCCAGCTCTCAGCCCAAATCGCACAAATAGGCGCTCGCCTTGACGCACATAACGCCCAATTTTTTACCCTAAAAGCACTGATAAACACCAAAGCCCCTAGCAGAAAACGTGTTACCAGCTCTGACAACCCTCGAGCAAAAACCTACCGGTCCGCGACCGCGGCGGTCGCTATGAGTAGCTCAACGAATCTGTCAGGAGCTTTACCAGCCACCAGGATGGCTCCGCTCTCTAAATCAGGCACTCCTGACCGCCTAGAGATCTGGCAATGGAATTGCCGAAGTTTCAGGAGAAAACAAAGCCTCTTGAAACAATACATCAATGTCACCCCCATTCAACCCGATATAATCTGCCTGCAAGAGGTAGGAGCCGACCCGGCGCCGACTCTCCCAGGATATTACACAGTCCACAACGCGAGCTCGCCAAAAGTTGCCACCCTTGTTTCTAAGGGCATCACTGTGGTCGAACACTCCTTGAGAGAACAGGAGATCAACTACAACATGATCAGGTCATTCCCAACAAGAGCGGCCGCAAGAGCACCTTCGTTCTGAACGTGTATCACCCCCCACGAGCAACCTAGGCCGATTTCTCTGACATACTTCAAGAGGCAGATCAGCTAGCTGTTACGCATCAGCTTATCGCACTCGGTAACTTTAACGCCGCCCACAGTGAATGGAGCTACAAAACGAACTCGCTTCGTGGTCTGAGCGTGGTACGAGGTCGGGATGCCCTGGGCCTGGAAATACTTACTGATCCTTTATACCCAACCCGCGAATGAAACAGCGTCAAGCGCGATTCATGCCCTGACCTTACAATCGTCAAGAACATCCATAACGCTACGTGGACAAATCTCGGAGAGAGCTTAGGTAGCGACCACTACATCGTAAGCACATCTATCACCTCCGCAAACATTCGTCGCACCCTGGGAACAGCCAAAATCACGGACTGGACTAAATACCGTCCACAGCCCGTTCCGGAAGACCCCATTCAATCAATCAGTGAATGGAGTGAACAGATTCGGAAAGCACACAAGGAGGCCACCACCGAAGTACAATGCACACCCGATAATCCAGCGGTCGATCGTCACCTTCTGAAGTTGTGGCAGACCCGACACACTCTGGTTCGCAGATGGAAACGCCAACGCCTCAATCGTCCCTTGAGACTCCGCATATCACAGATCACGGCAGAAGCACAAGAGTATGCACAACACCTCTCTCAACAGAATTGGCAGGAATTTTGCGAGTCACTACGCGGCACGCTGGGGACCTACCGCACCTGGGCGATCCTCCGCAGCCTCGTCGATCCGCAATCATCGCGGTCTGCCACTAACCGTACACTCAAGAAAATCGCCCATCTGTACCCCGGAGACGACGCGGCCCTCCTCACCACCCTCAAAACCAAATACATCGGCGCCATTCATCCTCCCAGCACAATATCGTACACGGGAGGCCCAAATGAGAGGCTGGACGCCCCCATCACCACTGCCGAGGTTTACGCCGCGACTCGATCTGCCACACGCAACACGGCAGCTGGCGCGGACAAGATCACAAATGGGATGATTCGAAACCTGGGCAAGTCGCAGATCGAGGTCCTCGTTACCTACTTAAATGACACCCTATGGGAGGCGGGAGAACTCCCTGCAGAGTGGAAACACTCCGAAATCGTGACTATCCCAAAACCAGGCAAACCACCAAGCCTGGAAGCATTACGACCCATCTCCCTCACCTCTTGCCTGGGCAAACTATACGAGCGCGTTATCCAGACCCGCCTACAAAACTACATAGAGGGCACCAACCTTGTAACCACCTACTATGATCGGCTTCAGGAAAGGTTTTTTTACGCAAGACGCTTTCCTCCTTCTCAAGGAAGAAGTACTCAGTAACATCCCGAGAGGCGGCGAGCACCTAATTATGGCACTTGATCTGAAAGGCGCTTTTGACAACGTTTCTCACGACGCCATCTTGAAAGAGCTCAGCTTGAAAGACCTTCAACTACATCAAAAACTTTCTCAGCAACCGCACGGCCATGATTGGCATGGGAGATGTCCGCTCCGGCACAGAGCAGACACCCAACAAAGGCCCTCCCCAAGGCTCTATCATTTCTCCTCTTCAATATAGCTATGATCGGCATGGCAAAAGCACTCGAGGCTATTGAAGGCATCGGCTATACTATCTACGCTGATGATATTACCATCTGGTCCACCTGGGGTTCCCTTGCCGACAAAGAAAACACCCTACAAGAGGCAGTCAATTGCGTAGAAAGACAAGCAGCAAATTGCGGCTTCCGCTGCGCACCCGAAAAATCCGAAATTATCCGCATTCAGGGCTATGCCTACAAATCTCCCGGCGACATCGAGGTTTACCTCGAAGGCACGAGAATAAAGGAAGTCCCTCTTATCCGCATCCTGGGCCTTTGGCTTCAGAGCGACAGGAAAGCCAACCACACGTTACAGCGTCTCCGGACAACTGCCCTCCAGATCTCCCGCATGATTCGGCGCATCACCCGCAACCGAAAAGGAATGATAGAGGAGGATACCATTCGGCTGATACAGGCTCTAGTTATGAGCCGCCTGTCATACGGTCTCCCATTCCTACCACTTCTGGGGAATGAGCGAGACAAAGCAGATGCCATCATCCGTACCGCCTACAAACATGCGTTAGGCCTCCCGATGTACACGGCCAACTGCCACCTCGAGGACCTGAGACTGACCAACACAATAGAAGAAATTCGAGAAGCCGTCCTAGCATCGCAAAAGGAACGCCTCCTCACCACCAAAGCTGGACGCGCAATCTTGGAAAGAGTGGGTTCCCCGGCTGACATACGCGTCGTCCAGGACAACCGAGACCTACCCTCAACTCTGCGAACTCGCGTGTATGTAGCTCCACTCCCGAAGAACATGCACTCGGACTCACAAAAGGGACGACGAAAGGCGCGAGTGGACTATCTGCGCCGCACACATCGACAGGCACAAAATGCTGTATACGTCGACGCAGCCATGTACCCCGATTCAACAAACGCGGTGGCGGTCGTCTTGGACGCCAATTTCAAGGAAATCGCCACCGCCTCCCTACGAAACTGCTCTCCCACAGTAGCAGAAGCTGCTGCAATTGCCCTCGCAATCCAGCACGGCGATGCTACGGGAAATCAGTTAAAAATTATTGCCGACTCCCAGTCCGCGTGTCGCCTCTTCCTCTCTGGAAGACTTCCACACTCCGTCGCTCCCATTCTGACTACCCCACAAGTTCAAAATTCTCCATGCAAGCACCAAATCACTTGGACTCCTGGGCACGAGGGGCTCGAGGGAAACGAGGCCGCGGACAGTCTAGCTCGAGGATATACTAACCGAGCGACTAACCTCCCGGACCTCACCCCTCTCCCCTCTACGTACGGCGAGCGCCTCCTCCTTCTCCGAACACAAAGACAAGTCTATCCCCCACCACACCGTAAGCTAACGGCGGCAGAGGCAAGGGAATGGCGACAACTACAGACGAACACCTTTCCTAACCTACACAAGTACCACATCATATTCCTAGACAGATGTGACAGCATATGCCCCTGGTGTGGCGGAATTCCAACAACATATCATGTAACATGGGGCTGCTCCGGTCCCAAGCACCCCGAACTAGACAAACATCACTCCGAGGAACAGTGGGAGTCTGCCCTGCTCAGCTCTGACTTGGCGACGCAGCGAAAGCTGATATCCCAAGCAAGAGCAACTGCGGTGGACATTGGCGTCCTGAAATAAGGACTCCACCCGAAATCTGTATTTTCGCCTCTCTATCCTACCTTTTTGGAATAAATGTTTTCTACTACTACTACTACACTAGTGCGGGAAATTCGCTCGCGCATCGAGCGCCTCGCGCAGAAAGGTTGTGCCGTGCGGGCACAGTGGGTGCCCGGTCACTGCGGCATCGCCGGCAACGGAGAAACTGACGAGCTCGCGACCGCTGCACATCAACTACCTGCCAGCGATCTGCCCTTGCGCTGGAGGACGTGCGTGCGGCCATCCACGACCATCTCCGAAAGCAGCACCCCGACCCACGCATCGCGGGAGGTCAGCGCATCGACAGTGTCACCGGCTGTCGCGCAGTTACACGGTCACAACGTACAATGATCCTTCGCGCGCGCATTGGCTGCGTGTGGCCCGGTGAACAACGGGTGCGTCACGGAATCGCGACGAGTGATGTGTGTGACGGATGCCGGGCAGCGGAAACACTAGAACACCTGCTCCTTCACATTGCCGCGTTCGCCGATGCTCGTCGCGATATGCTCACGGCCTATAGGGCGCAGGGCATACTACCACACTCCATCAAGACGCTATTGTGGCAGTAGGACAGTGCGCGCACTCGTGAGCGAACTTTGGTGAGCCTCTGTGCATTCCTCGAACATACGGGCTTGACGTCCCGTCTGTTCTCCGTCAGGTAGTTACACGCAGTGACCGAACGCTCCGCGAGTGCTACCTTGAACGATTAATCACTGAACGCCCCACTCCAGTTGTAACCAACACATTGCTGTGCGCGTGTGTGATTTAATTCCTCTAAAATAAACTAATCACGCGCACAAACTGGACACATTTCTTATTGTGTAAATAATTTGTACATATTACTTCTCCCCCTATCCTCTCTTCCTGTCCCCTCAACTCATTCATTTCATTTCTCCATTCTGCCTGCAATCCTTTATTTCCGCTGCCCCAGCTCAAGTGCTTCAGTATCGATGACAGATGCCGGGGCTAGCAAAAATCTTTTCCTTTTTTTACTATTATTTTTAATAAAGCCACTACCACCACCATTATTGCGCGCTCTTGCATTAAGGAATCATGACTTTTCACAGTGTTATGTGCTCTATTGCATAAGAATTTTCTGTCGAATTGCCTTGGAAAACTTTCAGTTATGACTAAGAACAACTTGCGCATATTGTTAGTCTTTTTTCTCGATTTGCTAGGCAAAGCTTATACCGTTATCTGTTACGGGTTCAAGTTGGACTTATTTTTGGAAATGTGGCGGAGAGTTTGAAGGATGCTTCACTCCCGCCACCGGTTGGCTCGGTACTGCACTACCTCCGGGATCGGCCTTGTGTTTAGCGCATCTTTACTATCCTGTCTTTCTATCCCATCTTCTCCTTCTATCTGCACGTGGTAGCGATTGTGGCTCGGCTTGAGGCAGTGAGCAGGCCTGTGCACTTTCCTTTCTTTCTTCCTGGCAGCAACAGACAGACAGATATTGTTATAGTTACTTGTCCGGACCTCGTAGAATATCTGTTACGGGTCCAATTGGACTTATTTTTGGAAGTGTGGCGGAAAGTTTGAAGGTTGCTTCACTTCCGCCACCGGTTGGCCCGGTACTTGTCTTTAGCAAGTCTTTTCTATCCTGTCTTCCTACCCATCTTTGAACTCTCGCTACTATCTGCACGTGGTAGCGATTGTGGCTCGGCTTGAGCCAGTGAGCAGGCCTGTGCAGTTTCCTTTTCTTTCTTCCTGGCAACGACCGACAGACAGATACTGTTATAGGAACGATGTCCGGACCCTGTAGAGTATCTGTTACGGGTACAATTGGACTTATTTTTGGAAATGTGGCGGAAAGTTTAAAGGTTGCTTCACTTCCCCCACCGGTTTGCCCGATATTGCACTGCCTCCGGTATCGGCCTTGTCTTTGGCGCGTCTTTGCTATCCTGTCTTTATATCCCATCTTTCAACTCTCCTACGAACTCTCCTACTCTCCTGTGGACCTCCTACGGATTCTTCGGCGGGCGCTCGAAGCGAGCGGACGTGTTTTTTAGCTCTCTGCTCCTTCGGACGCTGGGCCTAATGCTTCGCGGCGCTGCGGGGTCTCCCCATGGAGGCCACAGACACCGTGAACGAGCGAAGGCCTGTGTTCGGCGGTAACAATGAGCAACGCAGGGCAGGCCGCTCAAGCTCACGATCACGGAGACGAACGCCAACCAGAGCAAGGTCGTCCAGCACCATTCGGCGAATGCAGGCCGAGATCGCTGATCCGCGGGACACGGTGAAGTGCCTGACGGCGGCGCTCATCACCACCTCGGAGAACCTCGAGTCCGTCATCGGGACCGTGGACGTGTCGCCGGCGAACCCACGCGTTCTAGCCTTGAGGGACGCCATGGCGCTCGCCCACCAGACGCAGAACTCCATGGCGGCTCCCTCCCCGCCATTTCTGGCCACCCCTGCGCTTCCTACCGCCATTGCTACACCTGGAGAACTGGCTGTGATGCCCTCTCCCCTGATGCTGCTGCTGCGGGCTCACCGCGGACACCTGCAGCCGAGGAGAACATGTGCACCCCAATGGACGAGTCTGCTCTCCGGACACGGCGACGCTCAACGGGGTCCGAGGAGGAGAGGGACTCGGAAACCAAAAGGGACATCGCGGTGGCCAAGCGGGAAGCTCGAAGCCCCCCCACCGTCACTGTTCCCTCTCCCTCCACACTCGAAGGAGCAGGGCCTTCCCAGCACGAGCCCCATGGAGCCCACCTCCAGCCTGCTGCTGATGCTGCTGCTGTTGCTGCTGGGGCGACGGCGTCCGGAAGAAAACCGGGTGCGACGTCACCAAATCTTGCCGAACGAGACCAGGCTGCGGCTGGAGCTTCGTCTGCTGGCAGCGAGCGCGCCCAACTCCGCGGCGCGCCGCAGCAATGCGCCGCAGACAGCGGCGACGCTGATGTTGGGGCCAGCCTGGTCCCGTGGCGCATTATCACTACCAAGGCGCAGCGGCGTCGGAGAGCTGCCCTGGAGCTAGCCGCTGCTGCCGTGGAGGTCCCGTCCAGCCTGGTGGGGACGGCGCTGTTTTGGCCGGCGAACCGGGGCACCGCCTTCACCAGGGAACAGTGCTGGGAGTTGGACGAAGAGATCAGATCCCGCCCGGGCGTCCTCGCCGTCCGGGTAAACATGCGGCGGAATGTGGTGGCAGTGGACGCAGGGAGCAGCGATGCTCTCCAGGCCCTGCTAGCCACAGCCGTCATCCGCGGCGTGCCGGTCTGCGCCAAGGAGCCTCCTCCTCGGAATCAAAGCTTCGGCCTGGTCTTTGGTGTGGGCGGGCGCAGGACGGCGGAGGAACTGCTAGCGGCGGCGGAGTCAACGGTACCGATGGTGTCGGCGTCTCTGTCGGGCAGCACACTCGCTCTCCGTTTTGCGGCGCCGACACCCCCGGCGTTCATCACTATATTTGATCAAGCGCAGGCTCGCGGTCCGCCCCTGCCGTCCCTGGCCGCTCCAGTGTGCCAAGTGCGCCAGCCTGGGGCATGCCACTGAGGTGTGTCGTTCTCCTGCCCAATGCACGCGCTGCGGCGGGCCGCACGAGCCTGGTAAGTGCGCGAGCAAGCCCCGCTGCATTACTGCGGGGGGGGGGGGGGCGGCACGCAGCCATTAGCCATTGACCCAGCGTGCCTGCACTGGCAGCGAGAGCGTCACGTTGGCACTTTAATGGCCACATCCATGGCACCGATGTCCAGGCGGGTTGTCCGAGCCGTCGTCCAGGCTGAAACAGCTGCCCCAGCCCAGCAACATCAGCAGACGCCGCGTGCGCTTTCTTATACGCAGGCCGTCAGGGGAACACCCCAGCAGCAGCAGCCCCCGAAGCAACGGCAGCGCCGGCAGCGACAGCGGCGATCCGGTTGCCCGGCGTCCCGTACAGCGTGGCCCGAGCCTTCGGCCGCTTCTTATGGCCAGCCCCCTGACGCACGGGACGCGGAGATCGCACGCCTTAAGCTGGCGTTGCGCGCCCTCAGCACACGTTTCCCGGAGGGCACCGATGGACACCGGGCTTGCTTAGAAGCAGCGGGTGCTCCCGCACAGATAAGCCAGCATGATAGCTAGCCGCCGGACTCCCTCCCGCATACCATCCATCCTGCAGTGGAACGTGCGCTCACTTGCAGCGCGGTACGCCGAAATGCGAGTTCGCATCGCACAGGATTCGCCGGAAGTTATCGCGCTGCAGGAGACGTGCGCACGTTCACATGACGGAGAGCCCCAGATGCGGCTACCTGGCTACATTGGCTACCACTCAGCCACCACGTGCGAGGAACCCACCTGTGCCGCAGTGCCCTGTTGTGTCACATCTCATTGCCCCGGGAAATCAAGGTGTGCGATATACGTGGGGCAGGACGTCCAGCACACCCTCATCGGCTCGGCGGCGGCGACATCTGACGCCCAGGAGTGCGTGGTGGTGACAGTGCGCGTCGGTGGTGTTGACACGTCGGTGGCCAGTTTTTATGCGCGTCCAGCTGTCGCGTGGAACGCGCTGTGTTTTCGTGCTGTGTCTTCGTGCTGTGCCCCGCGCCAAATCATCTGTGGTGATTTTAACGCCCACCATAGTGCGTGGGGCAGTGCGCCACTCCGCGCGTAGAGACGACCTGCACGACGCAGCAATGCAGCTGGGACTCACCCCCCTTGAACACCGGCGAGCCCACCTTTCGACGACGCGGAACAACCGGCTCCTGCATCGACGTTGCCTTCGCATCCAGAGGCATCGAGGCTACATGGCGCCGATCACCATCTCTCTGGGGCTCGGATCATTACTCCATCCTAATCGAACCCACTGCGTTGGAGGCGCGCCCCAAACGTGCCTACTCCATTACCAACTGGAGTGCGTTCAGGCGGGCGGTCGACGAGGCGGCGGCCACTGGTGCAGATTTCAAGTCTAGTCCGAAGCGCTCTCGCAGCCACCAAACGAGCAGAGGTAAGGGCAGGACAGCCCACACCTGATATGAAGCTGCTCAATCTACGCGACAAGAGAGATCGCGCAGAGCGACGGGCGCGACGGACTGACAGAGCCGCCGACTGGACTGTCTACAACCGCTTGGACGCAGCAGCGCGCCGCCACGCTAACAAGCTATACCGCCGGCAGTGGGCTTCACTATGCCAAAGAATGGAGGAAGATGTCAGCTCGCGGACGCTGTTTGACACCCTGCGGCGCATCACCGAACCACAGGGAAACCGTCAACCGCTGGCCGCACTCGCAATCTCCAGCGAGCTCAGCTTTGTAGAGTTGGCAGCGCGGTTTGCCGATCGATTCGCGCCGCCCAGCCCCGCAAACGCTACTAACATAGCTGCTCCTGAGAGCCCCAGAAGCGACGCCAGTCCCTCGCCCGTCGCCTCGGAAGGTCCATGTGATGCGCTGTTCACCGGGGCGGAACTGAACAATGCGCTGCAGCGCTGCCGCCGCCGCTCGGCGCCCGGACCGGACGGGGTGACATACCAGATGCTGCGAAACCTGGATGCGCAGCAACGACAGATCCTCCAGCAGCAGATCAACCTGGTGTGGGAACGCGGGGAGCTAGCGGAGGATTGGCGAACCGCGATCGTTTGTCCCATCCGAAAGGCAGGGCGCCTACCTACGGAACTGAGCGGATACCGACCAGTGGCATTAATATCGGCGGCAGGTAAGCTCATGGAGCATATGACGTTACAGCGTCTGAACGAGCGGGCTGCGGAGGCTGATTTGTTTGACGAGCGGCAGACGGGTTTCCGTGGGATGCGGTGCACGGCTGATTCTATATCGGACGTTGTTACAGCGCTGGAGCATGCCAGGGCGGCAGGCCAGGTTGCGCTGCTGCTACTACTGGACGTCTCGGGCGCTTTTGACAACGTTCACCGCGCACCAATTCTCGCGGTGCTTGAGGGGGCTGGTGTGAGCGGGCGCCTTTTGCGATACGTTCATGGTTTCCTGAGCGGGCGCACCATGTGCGTACGAGTAGGGGGTAAGCTCTCCGAGCCTCGCCTGGTGGACATGGGCGTGCCGCAGGGCTCTGTCCTATCACCATTTCTGTTTAATGTGGCCATGTCGGTGGTGCCGGCCTCCCTTCCCACGAGCGGCCGACACGATGTGTACATGTCCATATATGCAGACGACAGAGCTCTGTGGTGCCGGGGACCACCGGGCGAGGAGTTCCGCGTGCGGGGGTGCCTTCAGGGAGCCCTGACCGCAATCGATGCCAGCTTGCGCTGCCTTGGTCTGTCGCTGAGCGCGGACAAATCGGTGGCCATAGCCTGCGTTTTGTGCTCGCGCGCGCACCTTGCGCCACTGTCACTGGACGAGACTCCGATTCCTTGGCTTAAATCGGTGCGGTACCTTCACCTGCACATCGACTGGCGCCTTTCCTTCCGCCCCACGGCGCCCAAGGCCTGTCTGCAGATGAAGAGGATCACGCTCGAGGCCAGGGCATCTCCCAGCAAGCCGCGCTGCGGCTATACAATGCCGCAGCTTTGGGGGCGGTGCTCAATGCCGCTCGTCACGGTGCGCAAGCCGTGCTAGAAGAAACTCGAGCTTCAGCACCGCAAGTCCCTGCGCGTGTGCCTAGGCCTGCCCCAAAACTCGCAGTGCGCCGCAACGTTGGCCGAGGCAGGAGCGTGGCCCCTTGAGCTCCAAGCAGCGCGCAGGGCATTGAATCACATCGACCGGCTTCACCACGCACCGGACGGCGGCTCGCTGCTGCAGCGTATGCGCTCGCGAATGGGCGCGGCGCCGCTCGAGTATGAGCAATTGACACAAGGCCCACCCCCCTACGGCTCCTGCGTGCCCTGGCCTGCTGCCTCGGAGGTACAGCGAGAGATCGTCGGCATTGCGGGAAAGCAGAGGGCACCCCTCTGTGCTGTGCAGCAGCTGGCCAGAGCCGTCATACGCGAGGAGCTCCTGGACCATCTCCTCGTGTACACCGACGGCTCAGTGGCCCGCGACAGCTGCTCCCTTGCTGCGGCGGCCACCATCCCCGCCCTGCGACTGCACAGCCAGCAACACGCAGCCTTCCTGGGCTCCTCCACCGCGGCGGAGTTGATGGGGATCCGGCTCGGGCTGGACCTGCTGCTCACCCTCGGCCCTCCGCCGCCCAGGAGTGCTCTGCTGTGCGACTCCCGCGCCGCCCTCAGCCGCCTGCAATCTAACGGCCGCGGTACCCCACTAGTGCGGGAAATTCGCTCGCGCATCGAGCGCCTCGCGCGGAGAGGTTGTGCCGTGCGTGCACAGTGGGTGCCCGGTCACTGCGGCATCGAAGGCAACGAAGAAGCTGACGACCTCGCGACCGCTGCACACCAACTACCTGCCAGCGATCTGCCCCTTGCGCTGGAGGACGTGCGTGCGGCCATCCACGACCATGTCCGAAAGCAGCACCCCGGCCCACGCATCGCGGGAGGTGAGCGCATGGGCAGTGTCACCGGCTGTCGCGCACTTAATCGGTCACAACGTGCAATGATCCTCCGAGTGCGCATTGGCTGCGTGTGGCCCGGGGAACGACGGGTGCGTCACGGAATCGCGACGAGTGATGTGTGTGACGGTTGCGCTGCAGTGGAAACACTAGAACACCTGCTCCTTCACTGTGCCGCGCTCGCCGATGCTCGTTGCGATATGCTCGCGACCTATGAGGCGCAGGGCATACTACCAGACGCCATCAAGACGGTATTGTGGCTGCAGGGCAGTGCGCGCACTCGTGAGCGCACTTTGGTGAGCCTCTGTGCATTCCTCGAACACACGGGCTTGACGTCCCGTCTGTTCTCCGTCAGGTAGTTACACGCAGTGACTTAACGCTCCGCGAGTTCTACCTTGAACCATTAATAACTGGACGCCCCACTCCAGTTGTTACCAACACAGTGCTGTGCGCGTGTGTGATTTAATTCCTCTATAATGAACTAATCACGCGCACAACGTGGACACGTTTCTTATTGTGTAAATAGTTTGTGCATATTACGTATCCCCCTATCCTCTCTTCCTGTCTCCTCTCCTCTTTCATTTCATTTCTCCATTCTGCCTGCTATCTTTTATTTCCGCTGCCCCAGCTCAGGTGCTTCAGTATCGATGGCTGATGCCGGGGCTAGCAAAAATCTCTTCCTTCCTTTTTACTATTATTTTAATAAAACCACTACCATAACCACCAGCCCCGGCTCACGCTTGCATTCTTTACAAAGAGGAGGCAAATTCGACCCGCCTCCGTTTTCTAGCGATTTCTCATGTTCCCGTGCGCTGTCGTTAATGCGACCCGTCTGGCCAGACGGGTCGAACATGCCCGGGCATGCTCCGGGCCCGAACATGCCAGCGAAAAACCTCGACTGGCAGGGTCGGCCGGCTCCCTTAGACGCCCATGTATTTGTTGGTTCACAGTTCGACTCCTGACCGATGCTTGATGCAAGCTACGACTAGCAATACGATTCTACATATGACGAAGATTCAAAAGCGACCACTCCGACAATTGTGCTACAATTTGGGGGCCCATAGTCTTCGCGCAAAAATGGCGCCTCACCGGGAAAAATAATGTGCCTCCTTTGGGGAAGGGGGGGGGGGGAGGGGTGTATATATAATCCAATTTAAGTATCACCCTTGTCGGAGCCGTTCCTGCTAGATAAAGTCACCGTTGGCACTTCCTGTGTGGCGCCATCTTTCCCTCTCAAGTCCCTTCACGTGACCTTGCATTGCCATAGACTTGATGACAACGCGTTTTCTCTGGGATTGGCTGAGTCGTGAAGCATATAGCCAGTTCAGTCATTAGTTCTGCTTTTGACAACATTGATCAGTAGCATCCGGTGAGTCCGACTAGTACATCTTTTTTAAGCCGACGCAAATATACATTTAATATATAAATTGTATATTTCAAGTGTGTATTTAGTGCATTTAAAATGTATTTTCAGTATATTTCTGGTGTATATTGTATCTTTCAGTCTCATAAGACAGTCTTATGGCAACAGTATACTGTTGTCATGCCAACCAGAACCATGTTGAACAAAAAACTGAATAAATCACGTTCAGACCAAGTCTCGCTTTGAAAGGAGTTTGTCAACAGCATATCGCTCTTATTGCAATTTAAATAAAAAATAGGCACTGTCATTGTAGTACAAAAACGAACAAAATAAAAGCCCAATTATTCAAGTCTAAGTGCCAAGTCAACTTGACATTGTGTAAGGGATACAACAGACAAATATAAATGGTGAAAATATCAGAGTAGGCAAGATTGTGATCACATATTTTATCACACTTCTTAAAAGTAAGATTGAAATGACTACACTAAGAGATCAAGAAAGGAGATACAAGCAGTGCAGATAACATGAGTTCTTTTAAAGCTTGCGGCCATATACAAACCTACACAAGAATCAATCGATTTAAACATCATAAATAAACAGCTCACAGACATACATGTACCTAAGAGCTTTCAGAGGTGCGTAACATCGGCGAATTAAGGAATTCCTTCATGAAAACAAAATCCCTTCATGACTCCTCCAGTCACTTTATTAACAAAGAAGCACAATGACATGCCCAACAACTCGTAACATTTTAAAGTGCTGTAAGCCTGACAACACTCGCATTGGTACATTAACTTGTGTACTGCAGTTTTAAGAAAAACTGCCTGAATTTAGCTGTAGAAAACATACTTCAACATATTAGAAAGTGAACAACTGAAAAACATTTATTTCCAGAAATTTAGACCAAATTAATATTTTAAAAAGCATGAAAAGGCTCTTAAGTCGATTCGTCAGTATCCACGTGGAACTACAGTGTCTGGCAGGGCAATCTTCTGCAGCAGGACGAGTATGGCGGAAAATTACGGCGTATAGTCGAGGATTTTATGTAATTCGTCCCCAGGCAGAAGATGAGGGCACGCTATAGGTTGCCGCTACTGATCGAGATCAGTTCTTTACTACTACCAGCGTAAACGCTAGTGTGTTCAGCACAGGTATTTACATGAGGTGCAGTCACTTGCAATTTCAGGCACTGGGATCTGTGGAATGTAAAATTAGAGCCAGTGAGCAAGCATTCATATTTAAAGCATGGCTGATATTCTCACCAGAGTGAAACATGGTACACAAAGAGCACGAGATTTTTCAAGCGGATGTGATCATATTGAAATAGATCCATAATGAAAAGCCAGGACACCAAAGAAACTGTTAGATGAATTAGTAAGAAATATTTCACAAACCTCTTTGATTAATGCGTGCTTGGAATGGCCTTGTAAATGTTTTCTAACGGCAAGAAATGTGCATCTGCTTCCTTGTCTGGAAGAAAATACTTCAGCTACTGCTTTGAGTTTTCCTTCTATATCTCCAATGTTCCGCTTAAATCGGAGTTCAACTTCAATGCAGAGCTTGAAAAAAGCCGTTAGAAGGAAGTGTAAATGAGTCTATTAAAGCAAGCATTCTTGAAGAAAAGTTCATACAATTGAAAGCAGTTGTCGGTATTATTAGCAGAAATAAAATTTCTTTTTACTCATGCAAATAAATCTTAGTGCCATTTAATTGGTTTTCAATAATTCACTAAAGTTTTAACTCATCACAAGACCTCATTTCTTCATAAATCGTAATTTTTTAATCAGCTGCCTGCTATTTACTGCAGCAGGGTATATGGCAATGCTCAGTTCTTATATTCTTGCAATGTTCACTTGCAATATTTTGTAGCAAGGATTACTGGGGCAGGGGATCATCATGGCATTTACAACGGTCCTCGTACGTTATTTCAAGCAGGCCTCGTATTGTTTCTGCGTCGAATGCCACTGTAGTCAGGTCAACATATCTCAAGGCCTAAAAACTCGCCATGATAAAAAGCAAACATGAGGTACATGTGCCTAATTATATGGCATCATAATTGTGTATTAGAGCTCACCTCTACCTCGGCAACACCATTCTCTTTTGTGACCGCTGGAGCAGGCATATATAGAATCAGTCGCAAATGCTGCATTTTTTATCCTCCTGTGCTTCTTCACTTACCGGGCTACTGAAAGCCTCCTTATGAATAGGCTCTAAAAATTATAAAGACACATTTTTCATTACTGCAGTGGATTCGACAACCATGGCAGTCATGCATTTTAAACACCTGAATAAACTGGCAAGTAGCCAATGCATATCAGTATATAGACCATTGATGTTGATTGGCTAATGAAAGGAACATTTTATGTAGTACTAACTGGTTAACAATATATAAATGTTGACACTAATATTATTACCTCGGTGTTGAGTACAGGAGGATTAATATGCGTAAGTAAATACAGAGCATAGCAGAGAGTCTCACATCTGCCAACTGGAATTAAAGGCAGTACCTCCTTTGACATCAAGAGCCTATGAGGCAGACCTAAATTGTGAAGGCATATTAGTACCTGAAATGACAGTATAAACAGTGGATCTCATTCAGAAGCAGCATCACCTTGCTTTACAAATCAGCTACGCCAAAGTGTACTCATATAAGCACGAGTCTTTGTATCCAAAAGTTCGCTGTTAGCTAGGCTTTTGCTCATTCCTCAAAAGAAGTGAATATTTTGAGGCACGTGCATCACCAAGCGCTTTTTACATTAAGCAACTTTCACCTTTGTTCCTGCTAGTAATGAAATTATGTACACTAGAACGAAATAATGCGGCTGTTTAAGCAACGAGACACTTCTTTCTAGCTTTTGCCATAGGAAACAGCTAATGTTGCAGTTATTCAATATCTCCATGGGCCACTCATATAAACAAATTTTGATTAAGATTTCGGCTCAGGATAAATTATACTTGCTGACCACATGGGTTAGCTTTCTCAGCATTGAATAAAGCAACAGCAAAAAGTGAAAAAGAAATATTGCATGATTGCTTTCCCTGTGCATTGTAATACTTGATTAGCTCGGCATTTTGAAACCAGTTGTGGATTCAAATCGCTCATTTGCTCTGCAAATTTTCTACCATGTGTGCTACTTTGTGACTTCTTACTGAGCAGTAGTGCATTTTTAAACTCTGTATTAAGCCTTGCGGTCCCCTTATAATTCAGGAAACTGTTTCATCGACTAATGTTTAAAATTGCTAGAAATATTAGTCAAAATAGAAAAACTATTTTAGGAACATATTCCTAGCCGCGGTGGGTACAACATACTGTAACCTTTCTTCAAACTATATTTATTTCCAGTTACCTCTGATTTGCTAGTTAACTAATGAAGCAACCAAATAGGGTGGTCGGTGCCAATAAGGAGTTTTTACTAATGGCCAAGGTGAAAAAACCATTTTTAATACGCTATCGCAAAGATACTCAGAGCTTCTTTCAGCACAAAACCTAAACTGAACGCTACAAGTGTACGGAAAATAGGTGGAAATGCAGTGTCTGCTGATGCCTGGTTGCAGTGACTACAGCATTACATTTCATCTACTCAATTGGATTATATTATGCATCTTCTTTAGCTGGTTCGCACAAAAATAACAGCGGCGTAGTTAGCTATGTGTGTCGTATTCTTAGCACTTAGTAGCAAAGCAAAGGATGCACATGACATAGCAAAATAGCAAATATTGTTCGGATGGATGCCATTGTTATAATAACACGCAATAACGGTGGTCACGTTACCACCGAACTTATTGCTCAATAAATGAGTGTCTCGTTGCTTCGAAAAGTGATGTGACACCACCACTGACCCCTCCAATATAGGCTGATTAGTGAGGCCAGTTAATGCCTATGTGACCAGAGGAACATTTGTTTTGAGAATAAATTATACTCGCCAAGGCTGAGAGTTCATACCGGAAATAACCTTTATTATTAAAGAAAAATTGCTTCTTATCATTTACTCCAACACAGCCATCCGACCGCAGTAAAAAGATTGACAGGTTTCTCAGAGACCTAGTCACTGAAGTAAAAAAATTGATCCATTATTATAATTGTCTTCAACGTGTCGATTTGTCAATTGCCGTTATCTTTCAATACTTTTTGTGTTTCAAATGTTTTTCAAGGATATATTGAAAGTGTTTGCTGAAACACTCGGTATATCGGCAAGGTGCGCTACATTCAACGAAGAACAAACAAGAAAAACTTACTCCAGGAGCAATGCTATTTCCACCCGAAGCTGCCTTGACAGCTTTTTTGTGGCCTGTCCGAAAGAGCTTTCCCTCGCAGGATTGGTTGAGCACGCCCAGAGAATTCTAGCATGCTTGCAAGGATCCATTCTCCGAATTCCTAAAAGGAAACAAACTAAGCTTTATTCAATGAAAACCTGCAATAACACACTCAAGTTCTTTTTTGCTTTCAGTAAGCAACATCAGGAATAAAACATTCCAAAACCTACGGCATTATAACAAAGATGAGTCAATGACATTTTGTAATAGCGTACAAACAGCCATCTCTTGCATAAGTATATAATGGCCAGGAATACAAAAGGAGTTCAGGTTTGATGACAGCATTATTTGGTGTGTTCATAAGTACAAATGCATTCACTCGCTGTGAATAACTCACTTTTGCCAATACCAGAAGAGTGATGAAAATCTTTCCTTCCCAAGGTAGAATTGTTTCTACTTCACCAAACATTGGAAGGTCATTTTGTTCGAACATAGGAACAATGCCAGGAGCAGTACAAGCACATCAGAAATTGAGATCCTGACACCAGAGACAAAGGCTGAACGCATGGATATAGCTGTTTTGGCCAATACAGGAGCATAATGCAGGCAGTCCACAGAGGCCAACCACCTGTGGTGGAACCGAGAGCGTACGGAGTGTGCTCACTCAAATTTTGCCAGCTGATGCGCCCACAACACTTACGCTAATTCTCCGAAGAAAATGTATGCGCTGCTAACTGCGTTTTGGTGTTTCGCTTTTAACTCTTGTGTATTTGAACTGTGGAGTTAGAAATATACGCAGACGGATGATGAAATGACACCAGCTTTCGAAGCGCTTCTCCAGGGTTCGCAACGAGGCTTCGAATCTCCACCAGCGCTCGGTAACGCGAAGCTGAAAATCTGCGAAGCAGCTTCGGTTTAACTGACGGCGTATACTCGCTGATAAATGATACTACTTGGTTCGGCCCAAGCTTGCCACAGAGTAGACGCGCCTCTTTTAGAGGCCAAAGACATACGATGCTGGTTGTTTTCTGCTCGTAGCCTTTCTCTTTGCAGTTTTGTTTTAGGCACAAAGTAGGAGGATGGTGGGTTCCTTAGTATACTGTCAACGTTCAATGAAACATTGAAAGCAGATCTCTCTGGGTCTTGAAACGTCTACAAGGCTTCAAGTGTCCAGAGGCGCGCGGTAACACGAAGTTATACAGCTGCGTAGCACCTTTGGTATAGAACCGACGTCTTATATGTTCGCTCATAGTTGATAAGAAAAAATATTTTCACCGCGTATGCGTGCTTGTGCCAAAGAGGACGAAAGCATCTGTTCCGTATCGCTTTTACATATGGCTTTATCTTTTCTGTATTTGACGTTTTGTTTGACCACTATAATGCAGAAATATGCCGGTTTCCTTTAACGATATCACGAGCCTGCTTAGTGCTTCTTGTTGCTTTTCTTACAATGAAAATAAGAACAGGGGACTACCAATCTTCTGCTCAGTAAATCCCAATTAAAACTCAGAACGTGCTTAGAGTGACTAACTTGAAATTTTGCCGAAATGTACGAGACGTGAGAGTTTGCCCACACGTTGACAGCTCTCGAGACTCATCTACGTCTCTCGAACTCATCTGGATGCATGGTTCACGAGCCAACAACCCAACTCTAGGGCTTTCAGTAAATGCTATTATATTGTAACGAAACGTTCGTCCGTGACGGTACGGCGGCTCCGCAGCATCGAGGAAGGGGGCCGATGGACGGCATTAGTTAACTTAATTTATTAAAGATGAGGCCGAACATTAGTTAAATCGAACGAACTGATATAGACCGAACAACAAAGTAGTCAGTTATAGTATACGCAACATCTTCCGAGCAGAGGTCCCGAGCAGCACCTCGGACGGTCACCGTTCCTCTTCCACTTTGCGCCAAAACCCTTCTGAAGTACGATTGCCCAGGATTTCGGGTGCCCTTTTGGTGACCAATCGGTAATGCGCTTGACAGAGCCAATGAGAAGGATTTCTTTAAAAGCGAAGAGCTAATAGCACGCCGGTGCCCACGAGATTCTTTACTCTTCAGCACCGCGTAAATTCCAGGAAGACGCGACGCATTTTCGCTTGGTACACGAACACACAAAGACGGCAACCGAAACCCAACGAAAGCAAACACAATCGGTACAGCACGCAACGCTCCGTCCGCGCTCCCAGCCGTCGCCACCCGTTTCAGGGACATTCGGTCTGTCACGCTGTGCGCTGTCCAGAGCCATAAATTACCGCGCCCGCAAACCCCCAGGTGACCGTGTATTAAAAGACTCGTTTGGCGGCTGGGACGACAACTTCTGACTCGCTCCTCTGCAGCCGGTTAACCGTTTTTCTCGTAAACCTTGAATATGGAGAGAGATGTGGAGTAATGCTGTGATAACTGTGCTGCCGCCATCAATTAAACAGCCACGCATGCGGTTTCGTGTCGAATTGTAGTACAGAGATTTAAAGGCAAAGTGTGGGCAGGGTTAGGAAGGGACGTCCCTCATGTCTTTGACGAATCACCACTTATTTCGTGGTCGTTGCATACTGTGCCTTGTATAGTGGAGTGGAAAAACGTTTATTCTCGATAAGAGAAATGGAGGGGGGATATGCAGGAAGGTGGTGTCCTCAGTGCAGGACGCCAGCGGCTCTAACGAATCAGTCAAGTACACCAGCTAAAGCATTGCTTAAAACATGGACTACGCCTGCATAGGTTCTGTCAACAGCCGCACAAATCTTGTAACCCGAGGCGGAATGAAGCTCCAAGAGCGTGCAGTACAGAGATTAATAAACAAGTTCTAGAAGTCCCGTCTAATATCGTACAGCAGCTCCACTCTGCAAGCGTCCACTTCCTGAATACAGAAAACATGCCTTATACAAAGCACAAGTGCACATAAAAGCCCGCATCGGCGAACAAGGGAAAATGGTTTCACAAAAAACAACAAGAACTTGTAGGCAGAAATAAAAAAAATATGATTCTTGAGCCCACTAACCTTGGAAACTATACCAAAGTAACACTTTCCGCAGCATAACGGGATCCTAACCTCCCCCCCCCCCCCCCGTGCTGCAGGGTACCAATGAAGTCTGGTGTTTTATCCCTCATAGGTGTCGCCGCAGATCACACGTTTGCGTAATTTTGCAAAGATTGGATAACTTTTCCGGAGCTGTAAAGACAATTTTCACATGTACTTTTTGCATATGCGTTTCAAATTATGGGATGTGCTGTGCAGGTAGGGCACCGCAACCAGATTTTTTTTCTGTGTTGTCTCCGCTGTGTTAGGTGTAACCTTTCTAATTTCTATTTTAACGTTTCTACACATTGCTTTAGTCGCTCAGTTAATGAGCTGTTCCGAGCAGCCGGCTTCCCTCAACCTGCGAGTCTATTAAATCAAGCGTCAATCCAAGCTGTGCGGACAGGATTTTTTCGGAAGCTCATCGCCTGGTTGATTGATCACGCGTGTTCACGCACGTGTTTTCGCGAGGTTCGCGCTTCATAGATTCTGTTTTTTTTTTTCGTTCATATTAGAGGACGGCATATATCGTATCACGTTTTCACTTCAGCTGTATCACGTGAAACAAGATATGTCTATAAATACCTCTATGTTTTCAATTAAGCTCATTTGCAAGCCAGCGCTGTGTTTGTCACTTCTCTTTCTGTCCATGTCTGTGTGCGCTACTAGTACCTGCTTCAGTGAATCTATTAGCGATCTGAATTACTTTGTGCCTCTGTAGAAGGGCTCATATGAAGCCACTATGATTTTCCTTCATACGTACTTTTCTTTCACATTTACTTCAAGCATTATCAGAAAAAATTCGCAGAATATTGGCAAGCAATATGTAGTTTTCATAGATTACGAGAAAGCATTTGACTCAGTAGAAACCTCAGCAATCATAGAGGAATTACAGAATAGGGCTATAGATGTGCCTTTCGTAGGCATACTGGAAGATATCTATTGCAACTACCCAGTTACTGTAGTCCTCCATAAAATCAGCAATAAAATTCCAATAAGGAAGGATGTCAGGCAGGAAGAAATGATCTCGCCAATACTATTCACGACCTCTTTACAAAAGCCATTCAGTGGCCTGGATCGGGAAGAGTTGGGGATAAGAGTTAATGGAGAATAGCATGGTAATCTGTGGTTTGCTGACGACACTGCCTTGCTAAGTTACCGAGGAGGTGAGCTGCAAAGCATGATCAATGAGTTAGACTGAATAGAATGGTGGGTCTAAAGATTAACATGCAGAAAACCCAAGTAATTTTCAACTGTCATGCAACGGAGCAGCAGTTTGCAATTGGCAGCGAGGTGCTGGAAGTGGTAAGGAAATACACCTGCTTAGGGAATGTGGTGACTGCAGATCTGGGTCATGAGAAGGAAAGAACTAGACGATTAAGACTGCGGCGGAGCACATTTATCCTGTTCTTTCGGATGATGAATGACACATTACCAATATCCCTCTAGAGAAAGGTATATAACAGCTGTGTCTTACTGGTACTCATCTCTGGGGCAAAAACACGGAGGCTAACGTAAAGGGTTCAGCTTAAAGTGAGGAAAACGCAGCAAGCTATGGAAAAAATAATAGGTGTAGCGTAAAGCGAAAGGAAGACGGCAGAGTAGGTCAGAGAACAAACGTGGATTAATGAGAATCTATTCAAAATCAAGAAGAAATAGGCTAGGACACGGCATGTATTGCGAAGAGAACATAACCGTTGGTCCTCAAGAGTAATGAACTGAATTCCGAGAGAAGGCAAGCACAGCAGAGAGCACCACAAAGCTAGGTGTGTGGATGAATTTAAGAGGTTTGCTGGGATAAGATGGCCGTAGCTGACACTGGCCAGGTCTACTTATTATGGCAGAAGCCTTTGTCCAGCAGTGGACGTAGTCCCTATGATGACGATGAACTCATACCTGGATGTGTTCTTCGAGCAACTGACGGCTGATACACATTCACGTGTTTTCTGTGAAATGAAGCAGCAGTGAGTGGTGCCCTGTCCCGTTGTTCTCTATCGTAGGATATGTAGCTGCTTTGGTGCCTTTAAGTTATTGCAATGAACGGCTATCAACCCACCAAATAAGAAGCTTTCTTGAGATGTAAGCAGAGCCACGTTTCTCTGCTCTTAGGTTTAGGAGCACGGAATCGATCCCAGACTAAAAGAACCTCATAAATCGGCCGTACATGCCTCCTAGTATTCAACATATATCGAAACCCTGTCAGTGTGTCTGCCGGGAATAATACCCTTATCTCCGCAACAACAGAGGCTGGCAAAATGAGGCGGTGTTTTTTTTTTCCCAGGCAACGCCACAGCCACCAAAGAAACTGCCTGCACGCTGTGTACCGGTACTTTCTGAGAAAAAACAACAAAGTAACTAAGTAAATCATGCACTGTGATGACAATACACACGTGCATGCAAGTTAGACGACATCCACGGATGAATGAAGTCATATATAGTGCCATAAATTCACAATATGCTACAGGACTTATTCATACGCAGTGCACGGCACCGGAAATTTACTTTTTTGTTGTGAATGTTGCATGAAACGCTTACGCATAACAATATAACACCACTATGATCTACTGTAAAATAAGTACATTCAGGGATGAGTGCCCTGGAATGCAAAGTAGACTTTTCCTTACGCAATGCAGTGGGTCGGAAATTTACGTTTTTACAGTGCGTGTAGCCTGAAACGTTTACGCTTTAAAAAAACAATTGGGAGGAGTTCCGACATTTCCACCTCGGGTAGTCCGAGCTGAGGGTGAGAGCGTGGAAAAGTTCCGTCTCCTGCACTTGGAAACGTAAAGCCAGCCCCTGAGCGTTACGTTCAAGGTGCTGCTTAGCTTCTTGCGGAGACAATCCGATTGACTTTATGTGGTTGGAGGCCGGAGAGTTGTTATTCTGCGCCATGAATCTATATAGAGCCTTCTAATTTTGAGGTTTAGAGAGATATGTGTTTAAATTTTGATTATAATCCTCCTTTGCTTTTTTAACAGTTCTTTTGAAAGATGCAGAGTAGAACTTATAATTTATCCAATCAGCTGGCCTCTGATTATAATAATGATCCAATCAGCTGGCCTCTGATTATAGGAAAGGCTTTTCCATGCTGCTTTTCTAAGGTGATAAGTTTCCTCACACTCCTCCGTCCACCAAGGAGACGGCTGTCTGGCAGGGGCAGTAGCTTTCACAGAGAATACAGAGCTCTCAGCAGCATCTTGCAGAAAAGAATTTGCCCGCTGAGCTCGTTCTGCTCGACCTGAGCTAACTATGGAGGAAGCAAGGCCGATATCAATATTTTTATACGTAATGTGATTTGCAAATTTTATGGTTGCACCACCTTTTCTGATAGGAGAGGACATAAGAGTAAAGGTTACTGGAAAGTGGTCACCAGATGTACCTGAGTCTACTGTTGGCCATGCAGATACTCCAACCCCACGAGATGCTAATGTTAAATTTATGACTGAACGAGAAACTTCGCGCAAAAAGGTTACTGCTTCGGAATTGCAGCAGCGCACTGCATTCATAGACATCCATGACCTGAGAAGCTGGCCGCAGGAGTCAGAGCGACTACTCCAGACACTGTGGTGCGAATTAAAATCCCCTGCGATGACTGTGTTGTTTGCTCCGCTCAGTAAGGTATCCACACAGTCTGTCCTGTGAACACCTACAGGAAAGTAGACGTTAGCAATATGTTATTTTGGCGCACTGTGGAAGGGATATTTCAACCGCCAACAACTCACAGTCAGGGAGCGTAACTTTCTGCGATATTGATGCCCGGTGACATATTTTTGTAGAGATCATAGTAACTACCACCCGTCATTAATGCGGTCTACCGTGAAAACACATAGTTTTTTCATTGAAAATGATTTAAGTGGAGAGAGCCACGTTTCTTGCAAAATCACAATATCTAGATTATGTTTATGAAGAAGTATTTCAAGATCCGTGAGAGAAGAAAGTACAGAACGACAATTCCATTGCAGAACTTTTAGACCCGCCATGATTATTGACTGATGAAAGAGGCAGCAACAGGATCCTTCAGCGCATCAGTCTGGGGGATTAGTTTGGGGGTCATTTCTTTGCTTTCATTTGCGGAACAGCTGACCTCGAGGGTGAGGAAGAAGCTCGACGCTTCTGGGAAGGACAGAGCATTTCAACATCCGTGTTACCGATATCTACGTGAGAGACACTGCCAGGAGCGCTGTTGGCAGGCGGGACTTGGGATGTGTCAGGAGGCGACATAGAGTCACTCTTACTAGCAGCACACTTTAGGAGCGATGCTGGCGTCGCCTCCGCAACAGATGATTGAGAAGGCAGAGACAGGCCTGCAACAAGTTGAGATAAAGCTTCGGTGAAGTTGCACAGCATTAGCTCGGCCACCACAGAAAGAGCCTGTTCTACTGAGGACACTATCGAAGTAGTCAAACTTGGCTCTATATCTGCAACAGAGCTTCGCGCACGGCTGGCATATGTATTATTCTTCCGATCCAAAAGTGCATACGCATCTGCTCTCGAGCATCGCTTCCCTTAAATTATAGCGAGCAGGCTTTGTTCATCAGCTCGCTTCGAGCAGTTGGCATCATCAGCTGAGTGGTTACACTTGCAGAGGCAACACTGGGGCTGATCAGAGGAGCAGCTGTCATCCGAATGCCCTTCTCCACAAACACGGCAGCGGGTACCTGATTTACACGCTTTACCACTGTGACCGAACCCCCAACATTTGGTGCATTGAAGTGGACGGGGTTGCAGAGGATCCACACGATACACTATTGGCCAGATCTTGAGCTCAGAAGGACAGGAAGAGCCAGAAAAAGTAGTTATAACTGATTCTGTCGCTACACGCACACCATCTAATTCTCTACTGCACCGGTAGACAGAAAGAACCCCCACACCTGCATCCTGAAACGCCTCCAGTGTTTCCTGTGGGAAAGATGCTGGGTCCACTCCACGAACAATACCTTTGGAGAATGCGAGCTGTTCAGGGATGAATGCTTTCACCGCTAATGACTGAAAAATTTTGCACTGGAGCAGGTCTGTGACGCAAGCATTGTCAGAGGACTTGAAAACAGTGCCTCTACGGCCGAACGGTCGCACCTCAGAGATCTAGAGGTAGTGGGTAGTTAGAGACCTTAGCTCCTGCTGAAAAACCTTACAGGTTTTCATCTTCATCATTCCTTCACCGATCGGTACGAGCGTCAATGGGATGACGTGAATTCCATTTTTCCCAAAAAGGTCCAGCGGCAAGCTTTGGGTGGGCAAGCTGGCAACCCAGGCTGCCGACCCTCCGCTCTGGGAGGTCAGCGACATACCTGAGCCAAACGCTCCCTCAAGTGCGCATTGACCGCGCCTACAGACTTAACCTTAGACTTGGCCAAATCTCCCACGCAGAACTGCCTCACCAGAGATGAGCACGCAGACACCACCAGGAAACCACAGGCACCACAGGAAACAGCTGTTCAGAACCGTTCAGAAGGAAGGAAGGAAGGCCTCAGACGTTGCTGGCACATAGCCACTACGGGGGAGTGGCCAAGACACAAGGGGTTAATTGCTAGATACAGGAAATTTTTGACAGGAAAAGGAGTGGTAATACGATGTAGCCTGATAGATTGGAAGACGGAAGGACAGGGGTCCTGTTAACTTGGAGATCGAAGATGGGGCAATGGCTTAATGTGCATAATAGTATACAATGCCTAAAATGTTTCAATGTCGTACTGACTGAGAGCGGGAAGAAGAAATTAGAATGGGAGGCGCTGCGTTTCTTGAAGAAAATTTTGCACAACAGAGCGCACACTCACCGTTCAGAACACCAGCTGTCAACCACCTTCTTCTTCTTATCCTTTCTTCTTCACCTTTTCTTTCTCCTCCCCCCCCCCCATTCTGCCTCTTCCTGCTCATCTCTCGCTCGCGCAGTCGGCTGCCTAGTGCTGCCTGATCCTGGATATGTACACACATGCCGTTTGTCCAAGCCGCCACCACAACCTCAAGCCTGCCGGGTTCTGATCAGAATGTCAAGCGGCCGTTCCAGTACCCTTCTGGTACTGAACTTCCGGCACTTGCTTTGACTTGTCATAAACAAAATACGATATACTTACGTGTTATCAAATATGCTGTGCTCCTAGGTTGAGTAGTAGTCGAAGAGTGAGCAGTTGTCAGATGAGAGGTTTTGCACAGGGACGGACGTTTCGTACATACGCGCTCTAACAGCACCGGATAGACGTAATTAACGCGATAGCATTAGACGTCTCGTTCACGAAAAATTTGGCGTCCATCTTTGGTACGAAAATGCAGATGTCCCATCTGTCACGGTGGGCAGGAGGCAACCTGCGCCCCGGGTTGCAGGCAACCTGCCCATCATGCCAGGTGGCAATGAAATTAAATAAATTTCAGTGCTATTGTCACCTGCCCACCGTTGCACTCCGCTTCAGCTCATTGGCTGAGACACAGCCTCCGGAAGAACAATGTGCAAAAATAAACCTCACGGGAGCTCCGGAAGAGCCGCCTGGCTCTCACAAGCTCTAGAAGAGGCTGTTTTTGAAACAGCCACCTGCAGGGGCAGTGGAGCATCGCTCGAACCCTGCACCACTGCGCCAGTATAGTGGTATGAGGACTCCCCGTGATCTATGAATCTATGCAAGAGGATTAAATTGACTATACTTGCGCGAAAAATAGGAAGGGACGCGGCGACAGGACAGAGCGCTCTGTCCTGTCGTCACGCCCCTTCCTATTTTTCGCGCAAGTATAACACATTTAATGCAGAATGGACCAATTGCTCGTCCAAACGAAAGTACTTATGCGAGAGGAAGAGTACTTGGACGGGAGGGATCTCTAATGCCATCGCATTCTACCCTTAATTGTAGGTTAAGCATATTTCAAGTTTTTGGACCCTCCTTTTACTCCACGGTAAAAGCACACAAAGGAATAGGCGACTAAGTGCACATGCTCAAGGGATGAAGAAAAAACTGTGTTTAACCTTGTGGAACTTCACATCACAGAAGACAAAAGATTTTTTTCTTTAGGACAGTCTCCCGTCAAGCGGCATGCCGGAACAAAAAAAAAGTGTTTGTGGTGTGCCGGCGCCACGACCGCAAAGCTGGCGTTCAAGGGCACGCAGTTTCACAGAGGTTCGTTGGCTGCTAGCGCAAGCTGCGGCTTCAAGTCTCACTGTTCTGTCGCATCTGTAGTGTGTGCCTGGTAGTGTGCCGTGTTCCCAAGCATTCACAATTGCCAATGTTTGGAGAACGCAGTTTTATGTCCTACTGCACCAGAAGGCTTGTAGAGAAGACTACCGCTCGGGACGTCAGTGTGGCTGGAAAAAAAAGGTATTTTCTCTTCTTCTCGTAACTGCCTTCTTCGTGCCGCTCGTTCAGTCGCTATCTCTTCGGCGAATCCTTGCAGGGATCTACGGACAGCCCAGGACATCTGGCCAAGGAGCGTGTTTGGACGGCAAAACCAGTGCTGTTGCCACTGAGGACGACCCATGGAAGTCTGCGGAAACCTGGCTGCGCTGCAGAAGGCGATAAGAGAAATGCAAGAAGAGATAGGAACAGTGTGTCCATTGATCGGAGGTGAGAAAGACGTAGAGACATGGCGGCGGTGGCAAGGCAGCTAGGATGAACGTTGTTGCCAGGCGAACTTTCTACCGACATCACTGTGGGCGGCAGTTGAAAGCAGGATACACGCTGGGGTTAACAAATACGGGAGATGTGGACGAAGAAGGACAATGTGGGTGGTCGACTGGAGGTGAGAACATGGCGGAAGTGGAACGCGGGTGAAGCAACAGTGGCGGCATCTCTAGAGCTGGTGGCGCACCAGGGCTATATCTTGGAGGTAGCGGCAACGGCAGCTCGTCCGAGTCTCTGAAGGGGCGAATCGCGTCAGATGGTGTTGGCGAAGCACTCCACCCCAACATAAATTTTCGTCGTCAACTAGCTTATTCGCGTCAAGCGACCATCCTCCTAGAGAAGCAGGGGGAAAAAATCCTGAAAACGTTTACTTACCAAGGTTTGCGATTTATTACGATGAAGGGAACCGTTACTAAGAAGAGGAGCATGCAATAAATTGTTTTGAGGCGCTTTTAAGATGAGCTAAATATCGTTGACGGCTATGTCAAGGCATACTCTTCATACCACCACGGGTATTGGCAGACCCGTTGGTGTTGTCCTTCCTACACATGTTTAATCTCCGGGCGAACAAAACGCTTGAAAAATGTCACAATCCACTGCGGGGGGAGGGGGGGAAGAGTTCGAAAACAATTTTTAGACCACACCTCCCTCAATTGAAAGCATTTAATTCTGTTCACTTCTTTTGTAGTTAATTGCAAACTACCATGTTTATTAGATTTGCTGAAACGCATTGGGTGATTTCTGCCCAAGCTTGTTTGGCGATCTTTTTTTAAACATTTAGCTATGAATGTCCCAATACAAGTGAGCACAACGGATGGGTAAGAAAACCGAGCAGACGCGGTCAACGACACAGCGTCTTGGTTTCGGACGTTTTCAAGAGATTATCAGCAACGGTAATAAAATATTGACACCGCCCATTCATCGTCGTCGTTCTACTAGAACCACGAGAGCGCGCGAGCTGGCCTTAGAAAAAGAAGCCGAAGTGTCTGGCTGCGAATGCTCCGCTTTTGGGACTGCTACTGACGTCCGCTGCAGTCACCTACTTTGACGTATCCAACCGAGCTGTACCACCCGTGACATCTGGTGGAGGTGCTGGGTAACGCATTCCATGCCTCGGACTCCCCCAGCAAGCAGGGATTCAAGTCCTCGAGGGTCATCTGCCATCGAGGTGACGCCTGTACACCACGGCAGCCGCCGGCTCCAAGGTCTTCAACCCGAGTTTGGGCTTCTGGAGTCTCGCTCAACCAAAGCGGTTCGTTCAGCGCCATCGTCGACGACCGTCCAGCCCGAAATAGGCATGCAGACGACGATTAGTTCACCTTCTGTTGTGCTGCAGCAGCCTCGGGAGCCACCGATCTTCCAAGGTTCTCTAGGCGAAGACCCGGAAGACTGGCTGGAGAAATTTGAACGCGTGGCCCGGTACAACAGATGGGCGGAAGACTCCAAGCTTCAACACGTGTTCTTTTCGCTGGAGGGCGCAGCTCGTACGTGGTTCGAGAACCGGGAGTCGTCCATAACGACGTGGAACGCATTTAAAGACCAGTTCCTGAAGGATTTCACCACGGTGATTCGAAGAGAACGGGCCGATCTGCTCCTTCAGTCCCGAACCCAGCTACCAAATTAAAGCATACTGGTATACTTCGAAGAGATGGCAAAGTTATTTCGTCGAGCTGACCCGGACATGACAGAGCAGAAGAAACTCCGGTACCTTATGCGAGGTGTCAAGGAGCAAATCTTTGCCGGACTGGTTCGCAATCCACCGAGCACGGTCGCAGAGTTTCTGTCGGAGGCAACCACCATGGAAAAGACACTCGATATGCGGTTGCGGCAATACGAGCGTCAACCTTTGGCCATGACTGCGGCAACCACGGACATCAGTAACACCCACATGCTTCGCGAAACCGTATGAGCTATCGTTCGCGAGGAGCTCCAGAAGCTGTTCCCGGCTACGCCGCCTGCGCCAACGGTTACTGCTCTATCCGAGGTTATTCGGGAAGAGGTGCAACAGGCGCTTACAACACCAGCTCCCTTTCAGCCGTCCACAGCCCCACCGCAAATGACATACGCCGCTGTTGCTCGTCGCGCACAACCGCCGCCGACTCGTCTTCAGGAAACCCCGGCCTCTTTTCGGCCGCCACCACCTGCTCGTCCTGCTCCATCGTATCCGCGTAAAAGTGACATCTGGCGCACTCCCAACTACCGTCCTCTCTGCTATCACTGCGGTGAGCCGGGCCACCTGTACCGCAACTACAGGTATCGTCAGATGGGCCTGCTGGGGTTCCCTGCAGATGCACCACGTCCGCAGCCTGGGCAGCGACCCAGAGAAATCAACGATTATCTGGCCGAATCTGCCGGTGGGACCCGCAGGTCGCCATCCCCACGTCGTCGGTCTTACGGTGACTTTCCTCGGGGAAGTCGCCAAGCCCCCGCCAGGAAAACTAAAAGCAGCAACCTTTGAGGGGGAGGTTGCTCACCGACGAAATGTAACAAACCCTCCTACACCGCAACTAGGTGGCCACCCGATGCCACGACCGAATGCCGTCTGACACCGTGAAACGCCGACTCGACGGGAATGCCACCTGACGTATCGAAATGAACCCGCGCCGCACCGCAGCCGTGACCGAACACCGCGCCGTACCGCTCACACGCCGTCTACGACAGCAAACCTGAGCATTTCCCTCGACGGAACAGACGTCACTGCACTCGTCGACACAGGGGCGGATTACTCTATCCTCAGTGGAAATTTCGCCGCCACTCTGAAAAAGGTCACCACTCCGTGGATGGGCCCACAGATTCGTACAGCCGGGGGTCACTTAGTTACTCCGACCGGGACTTGCACATCAAGAGTAGCAGTTCAAGGCGCAACCTACCTGGCAACGTTCGTTATACTCGAACATTGTTCACGTGACGTCATTCTCGGGATGGATTTCTTGACCGAGAATGGAGCGGTCATCGACCTCCAGTCAAAGGCCGTGTGTTTCTCCACAGAGAACGCAATACACAGAGATCCAGACCATCCGACCGCACTTTGCACCCTGGATGACCACGTCACCATCCCACCTCGTTCGAGTATTATGGTTTCTGTCGGCGCCAAGACTGTGCGGAATTTCGAAGGCGTCGCGGAAAGCAACCAGATCTTGCTTTTTGCCAGGAGCCTTGCTGTCGCCAGAGGAGTCGTTAATCTCGTCGACGGAGAAACAGAAGTGCTGATAACCAATTTCGGTGGTGCACACCAACATCTGAACGTGGGAACCGTTGTGGCTCACGTTGATGCCATCGCCCATGTCAGCAGCACACCCAGTATTTCCACAATGTCGTTGTCGCAAGAGCAGAGCCCAGTCACTGGTTTCACGTTCGACGTCAATCCAGCACTCTCCCCGACGCAGCAACAACAAGTTAAAGATCTTCTTCTGCGCTACGGCGACATCATCTCGGTATCATCGTGTGTTGGACGAACTCACCTAGCGAAGCATCGCATTATTACGGACGATAACGTGCACCCTCTCCGACAGTCCCCCTACCGAGTGTCTCCCGCTGAACGCGACGCTATTGGCCGCCAAGTCAAGGAAATGCTCCGCGACGACGTAATTCGTCCTTCCCGGAGTCCCTGGGCAGCGCCAGTCGTCCTTGTGAAGAAGAAAGACGGAACATTGCGGTTCTGTGTAGACTACCGTCGCTTAAACAAAATCACCAAAAAGGATGTCTATCCTCTCCCCCGGATCGACGACGCTCTGGATCGCCTTTGTAGCGCTAAATACTTTTCTTCGATGGACCTCAAGTCAGGTTACTGGCAAATTGAGGTCGATGAGCGGGACCGTGAAAAAACAGCTTTTATTACTCCAGATGGCCTGTATGAATTTACGGCCATGCCCTTCGGACTGTGCTCTGCACCGGCAACTTTCCAACGCCTCATGGATACCGTCCTTGCCGATTTAAAATGGCAGACGTGTCTCGTCTATCTTGACGATGTTGTCGTCTTCGCCCCGACTTTCCAGGAGCATCATCACCGCCTCGAATTGGTCCTGCAAGCAATAAGGTCTTCTGGACTCACGCTCAAAAATGAGAAATGCCACTTTGCGTATACAGAGCTGAAGTTCTTAGGGCACGTTGTGAATCAAGCCGGTGTTCAGCCTTATCCTGAAAAAAACAACAGCTATTGCCCATTTTCCGCCGCCGCAAGACCTGAAAGCTGTCCGCCGTTTTCTTGGATTGTGCGCGTATTACCGTCGCTTCGTGAAAGATTTTGCTCGCATTGCCGAGCCGCTGACGCGCCTAACAGGGTCGGACACACCTTTCACATGGGAAGCAGCGCAAGAAAATGCATTCCGCAGCCTTCAAAGCCTCCTGCAGGCGCCTCCCGTTCTGGCTCACTTCGACGTAAACGCCGACACGGAGCTCCATACTGATGCCAGCAACATCGGCTTAGGTGCGGTCCTGGTCCAGATCCAAGCAGGTCAAGAACGGGTCATCGCTTACGCAAGTCGATGTTTGTCACCAGCCGAATCAAACTATTCCGCTACCGAGAAAGAATGCCTTGCCATTGTATGGGCCACTTCGAAATTCCGACCGTACCTTTACGGCAAAAATTTTAAGGTGGTGACCGATCATCATGCCTTATGCTGGCTCGCAAGCCTTAAAGACCCGTCCGCTCGCCTCGTCCGACGGAGTCTGCGGCTCCAGGAATACGACATGACTGTCGTGTACAAATCCGGGCGCAAGCACTCTGACGCCGATTGTCTGTCCCGCGCCCCAGTAGATCCTTCTACCGACGCCTGTAATGATGACGACATCTTACTGACTGCTCTCAGCGCCTCCTGCCTCGCTGACCAACAATGCGCCGACCTCGAACTTCGAGACGTAATGGAATTTCTCAACGGCAGCAACACGACCGCCCCACGCGCTTTCAGGCGCGTGTTGCCATCTTTATGCATCCGCAATGGTCTTCTGGTCAAGAAAAATTTCGCTCCAAACAATACGCAATACCTAATCGTCGTACCGCCTAGCCTGCGCAATGAAATCCTCCAAGCCTCCCATGACGAACCCACTTCTGGACATTTGGGCATAGCCCGTACGCTAGCACGAATCCAAGAGAATTACTACTGGCCTCGTCTCCGTGCTGATGTCACTCACTACGTCAGAACGTGCCGAGCCTGTCAGCGTCGCAAGGTACCGTCAACCAAACAAGCTGGGTTCTTGATGCCCATTAGACCACCCACAAGGCCCTTCCAACGAATAGGAATGGACATGCTGGGTCCGTTCCCACGTTCGAACTCTGGCAACAAATGGATAATTGTCGCGACGGACTACCTTACCCGCTATGCAGAAACGTCAGCTCTACCCAGCGGCACCGCTTTAGAAGTCGCTAAGTTCTTCGTGCATCAGATCGTACTCCGCCATGGGGCACCTGAAGTGCTGATCACTGACAGAGGCCCTGCGTTCATGGCTGAGCTGCTGCAGGAGATCTTGGTTTAGAGTCATACCGACCACCGCCGAACAACGTCGTACCACCCTCAAACGAACGGGTTGACTGAAAGACTGAACCGAACCCTTTCTGAGATGATTTCCATGTACGTCGATATTGAACACAAAACGTGGAACGAAGTGCTTCCTTATGTCACCTTCGCCTACAATACGGCCATGCAAGAAACAACGCAGATGTCCCCATTCCAACTCGTCTACGGCCGTGCAGTGACGACGATGCTCGACGCAATGTTACCACATCTGGACGACTCTAGCCTTCACACTGATACCTACACGTTCCTGGAACGCGCCGAAGCTGCTCGCCAACTGGCCAAAGTTCGAATTCAGGACCAACAACTTCGAGATGCAGATCGCTACAATCGGCGCCGTCACGACGTCCATTATGCGCCTGGCGACCCTGTGTGGGTGTGGTTCCCCATTCGGCGACGAGGACTGAGCGAAAAACTCCTCCATCGCTACTTCGGACCATACCGCGTGGTCAGGTCATTGGGCGACCTCAACTACGAGGTCATTCCCGATGGATTTCAGAAGTCCCGACGGTCCCCGTGCCCTGAAGTGGTTCACGTGGTCCGCCTGAAGCCTTATCACGATCGGTAGCCTCGCCCACTAACCCCGTTCAGTCCTTCCGACCTCTCCACTCACTCCCAGCATCGGGACGATGCTTCTTTTTGCCGGGGAGTAATGACACCGCCCATTCATCGTCGTCGTTCTACTAGAACCACGAGAGCGCGGAATGCGCGCGCGAGCTGGCCTTAGAAAAAGAAGCCGAAGTGTCTGGCTGCGAATGCTCCGCTTTTGGGACTGCTACTGACGTCCGCTGCAGTCACCTACTTTGACGTATCCAACCGAGCTGTACCACCCGTGACAATATAAGCACTAGCCTGTTTCGTCTGTGTATATCTAGATGAACATATAAACTGTTACCCAGCCTGTGAGAACGGCTGCTTGGCTCGCATCTGCAAAATCTATACTCGTAGCCGAAAGCAGCTTCTCGCTAATTCCACCAAATACAGGCAAGTACCGACGTTTATTTGGATCTCAAACAACTTAAGCAATAATATTTTACCTTGTGAACAGTGTTTCCTCTCGATTAGACCGGTATTTTGCGCACAGGAAATTTTTTTTAAATCTGGCACATTAAAGCTTCAGTCCCTGTACATAGATGCAGAATTCGGGCTTCGAAGCAAAACTTTCGCGGAACTTTATATTCCTGCTTGGTTACGCAAGGGTGCATGCAACACAAGTTTTGCTTCTTCCATCAGTCCGCGCGATTTTGTTCCAAGCTATTGTCTTCGATATGAGTCTGCAGATAAATTTATTGTTATTGGAATTAGCTCGACATTTCCTGCTCGAGAATAAAAACGACGACCCAGATGCACAGTAATTGCCACAGCTTACGTATGTGGCCTCAGTTGTTCTCGTGCTCTGTACCTTGATCCTTGCCGACCCCGGTTCGCTGACAAAGGAATTATTTTCTAATGAACAGAAGCGGCGAAAGCAGGTTTGGTACGCATTCAGGAGCGAAAATATTGTGTCGTGCAATTTCAGATGCAAACAGGCAAGCGGCATGCAATGGCCGGTTCGGCGCTGAAGCGTGCCTCTTTTTTTTACGCTTAGCAAGACGAACAGTGCGGAAATGACATCCGACCAATACAAGTGTTGCACTAGACTTAGCTGGCTAAACGCAAAAGCGATAAATCGCAACAAAAATAGCACTGAACTGACATGCGGCACGTACACTACAGACACACGAGGAGTTCGGCGGTTGCCACTTCTCGCGCTTGATTCGGACCAGCCACAGAAGCCTCCTTTTCGGGTCTCTTGGAAAATGGAACACCCCCCGACCATTTCTCGTACGTTTGAAGCACTGCTCAACACAGCATTCAGGCATTGCACGGCGATGAAAGCCGCGCGAACGCAGGCACGCAGCAGTGACGCCCGCACGACCGCAGAGCGGCAAGGTCGTCCGGTCGACGCGGGCAATAGAATGGCGGAGGGAGCGGACGAAAACAGGTTTAGGCAGCATCGAGTGGTTCAAAGGGTGACTTCACCCTAAGCGGAGGCGCCCGCATCGAGGCACTCAAAGTTTTTGCCGTCCCTGCTGGCGAAGGTAGTGGCGCGCGACTTTTTTAAAGCACAAAATGTGTTTTAGCTCTCGCTCTCGGCAAACTCAGGCGAACGTCGCCCGGGAACCGCGGAGAACCTGCGGCCGAACGTGGCGCCGAACCTCGGGGAGAACATCAAGTGAACTTTCCAAAACAAATTTCCGTGTGAATAGTACATACAGCTTGGCGCACGCTCAAGAAACCGGCACGCCACTATAAAAGAGCGCCCTGGCCTTCGAAGCTCTCAAGTGACAGCGAAAATCTGGTTTTGGAAAGCCCATTACAAGTTCGGAGGGCATTTCATCGGCAGACCCGAAGGAAATGTACAAATGCCAACATTGCTTGAATGTTTCGTTTGAGCACACTATTAAAATCTGCGAGCAATCCCAATAAGTTGAAACAACTTAAACGTCGTCCGCCTGCCCATCTTCTTAACTATCCGTGTCAAAGGAGCGTTCCGAATGCATACGCACGCACACACATATGGTATAAAATAGTGACATATACATAAATTATAAATTTTACTATTTTTACTAACGCTTTTAAACTTGAATTATGCTTTTGTAGAGTTTAATTTACCGTAAGTTGTAGAAAGAGACAGTTGTGAATGCACTCAAGGAAAAAAGGTCCTTTCCTAGTCGGCAGCTATGATATATTGTGTTTTTCGCAGAAGGTATGCGCGGAACGATGATGCGTTAAAAATTTTGATCGTCATACTGAAATATGAACGCTTTTCTCCAACAACATCATTAAATGACTTTCCTTTTGGCGACAGGTTTCAATATATCAGAGAAGTTTTATACGTACATATAAAAGCCAACTTCATGCATCCGTACATTGACATCCTTAATACTTTCACTCAGGTGGTCAACCGGAATTTCGAAGCCATGCCGACGAATATATCGCTCAAGAAAAATTCTGATACAAATCTATCTTGGCCTAACACGTTCCTGTATGTCTTTCGTGTTCGTCCTCGTCTTTTCGGGCTGCCTCCTCTCGCTGAAACACTAAAACCAGCAAACCCAAGCCACTACTGTATGGTTCCTTTATTCGCTGCCTAGTTTTCTATTAGCCTAACAGAAATGCGCGTCGGTTTGGTTTTTTTCAATAAAGTGATAATCCCACAGCAGTGGACGAATTTCACGAACGGATCACGAAGCCTAAATGGAACATGACTGCCGATAGTTTTGGCCATGATGTTCAAAAAGAAATAAATTCCAGAAACTGCTGCCCTTCAAAGTTTATTTTAGGGAGTAAAATCGTGGATACTAAGCCTGTTTCTGTTTATATGCAGCAGAAAATTAATTTTGGTAACTTTTCAATTTCCCAGCTCTCCGCCAACGCAAATGGAAACACTTGAACGATGCAGAAGACCCGGTGAGGCTCGCCAAATTCAGGTGCTGAAGATAGTCTTGTGCGTACTTTCATAGACTGTGGTGTACTAGCATATCTAAAACGTGCTAATCGTGGGAACTATACGTACAGCCTGTTTCGCACTTGGGGATTGGGAGCGCGTGGCCGCTGCGCTTCGAGAACCGCTGCCACCGAGAACACCAGGCACGTGCATGCATGGAAAGAGCAGCCGCCGGCTGTGCTTATTGCGTGTGCGCGAGTACCGCCGACCCCGCACCGCAGACTCTCCCTGGCTGTCAGTAGCGGCAGCGCGGCTGGAATAGTTGAGGTATAGTGCTTAGAATATACTGGCTAGTGTGCTCAGCGCGAGCGGCGCGGTGGCACCAGAAGTGATGCCTGCCGGCAGCGGCCGCATAGCGGCGCTGTGGTGCGGGAGGGTGTAGGGTGAGCGCGCGCAGCGGGGCGAGACGGTCTCGCGCCGCGCTGCTCAGAGTTGGAAAGGGTGTTGCGCGTTGCTTCGGCTCCCGTTTAGTACTTTGTTTTACATCTATTTCAGGTGCTTAGGAATAATGTAACGTTTTAGCCTGCTTCGTACAGATTTCCAGCGCTTGAAAGCTCAGTACGTGAACCACACGCTAACCAAATAAACGCACATGCGCACAAATTAAAAAAAAACACAAATTTAGCAAAACACAGATTTGGTTTAATGAAGTGAATACAGCATTTTTAATCAAAGGGGCCAGTGAGAGTGGAGGGTAATGCTTTTTGGCGAACACAAGCTACGAAAAACGTGTATTCAATTGCAGTGGCGCAGCTTTAGAAGTTTTAGTCGCTCTCGCTGTCCGTCTCGCTCCTTGTTAAGACCCTTGACAAAGAATCCAAATCTCAATAGAACAAAGAACTTTAGTACAGCTGCCAGTGTTCGCTTCTGATGCTCGGGGCAACCAAGAGTTGGAAACTTTAGGGAATGTAAAAGGCTGGCATGCTCAGGTAAGCTTTCCATGTGCAACTTGTTCTTGCTCAAAAATGATGTAAAGCTATCTTCCATGAGCTTTACAACACTCTATAAGGCTTGACTTAATTCAATTCAATTCATTTTCCATGTATACATGGTGAGGGTAGAGGGGAAAAAGCCAGAAATTGTAGCTTGACATGCCCCTCGGCCCCTACTATGCAGGGCAGCAGGCAACATACATACACATAAATCATTAGAAAAGACAATGAGGAAATGAAGCGTACACAAAAAATGGTAAAAAAAGCAACAGAACAATATACTTCAGAGAAAAACATCTCATTGCTTATTCAAATCAGGTCAACAATTTATGGAACGAAAGAGATAAGGAAGCAGTGAAAGCATGGTGAAATCTAAAAAGTAACACATACATCCTGTATATTTTTGCGGCATGCTCGTGATACATCAACTTTTGCAGCATGAAACTTATTTAAAAGACGGGGCAGCGTGTTTGCTAGGCTATATGTACCATATATTGTGCGGCATGTTGGAATATACCACAGTGCGCTGTGTCTGCTAGGGTAAACTTGTACATTTAGCGAAAGGTGTGCCGTGTCACGCAAGTAATTCACATTTTGTCTTAGATCCATCTTATATCTTTCAGCCAGCCTAACAATACACATTTCAGATACTTTTACGGCATTGAACTAGCGGAATAAGTCGCATGTCTTTACATCTGAACCGACGTTGAGTATTGCACGTAGAGCCTTCTTCTGTAAATGAGCCCGCCTTTGTCAAAGTGGGCAGTGAAATATGCATCAGCATTTGCGCTTGCTTCAGCATTGCTTATGCAAAGGTGAGCAGCATACCTGGGGCAAGCTGTTTTTGCAATAATTGTTCTCGCCACCTAGCCCGCTACATAGTAAAGTAGAGCACTGTTGCTTTTCTTTTCTGTGTATCCTGTGCGGTCACTTTCTGCAACCAGGGTGTCAATTACGTCCTCGGCCTCATCGACCCTTCCTCGGTCCATTAAGCTGTCCATAGAATCTAAAACATTCTTAACAGATGTCTTACTGGTGTCGCTTGGATTCAGCAATGCTTGGACATCCTGGGAGCAGTTGCCTCCTCGTGGAGACTTGTAAAGGTTGTAAAATGCCATCAAATTGACAGTCACCAGGAACTGCGAGACAGTTGTGTGATCGTTACATCCCGACGATTATGTAATGATCCCAAAGATGTTTTCTAATTTGTCTTGGCTTAAACGGGATGTTAATATATACTTGAAGCCCACATTGGTGCAAGCCTAGAGTGCTCGTTATTTCATTTATTGGTTTTGTTTGGCCAGTACAGAGACTGCAAACAAGGGAGAGCAAGCTAAAGGCGCCTAGTAGCGCCTGACAGAGGCCTGCCCTCCCCATGTAAAAAAAAAACACAACAAAGTGGCACTTGGCAATGGTACAAAATTTCCATAAGTAACAGAAACTAGAAAAGCAGCGGATATATTGACAACAAAACAGAAATCAGTCATGCATAGAGCTAAGCACAACAAAACTAAGAGCAAAACATAACAAAGACAAAAACTGATTACGTAAAAACACACCACAACTAGCTATAACAAAAATATTCACGAACAGATTTCCTAAATCTGACCTCGGGCATATTTTGTACTGACAATTCCGTTAAGTATGGATAGGTGTTTAATGTATGAGGAATTATGTGAGTTAGTTTTTGGAACCCATAGTTTGTACGGGATTTTGATGCATGGTATTGAGGGTGCCTTAGACTGTAAGCTGTTTGGGCAATTAAATATGTGCTCTCGAAAGTCTGCCAGTTTCCTTTCATAAGGTTTCTGATATAAACAGCAAGCTTCTTGTGGTAAGCGGCCGTGATGGTTAGCAGTCTATGGTTGAGGAAGGAAGGACCCGTGCACTCACTGTAATCGCTCGTACAGCTCTTTTTTGTAAAGTAAGTACTTTCACAAGATTGGTTGAGGTAGTCGTTCCCCAGATCAACAAACAATATTGTACATGCGAAAAGACTAGAGAGAAATAAATTTGTAGTTTGAATTTTCGAGGCAGTATTGTGCGAAATTTATTTAGGATACCAACAGAGCGAGCCATTTTAGTGCAAACGTAGTTTACATGATCTGTCCAGAGTAAGTGTTCTTCAAAAATGACTCCAAGGAACATTGTAGAGCTGACACGAGTTATAGGAGCTTGTTCGAAGTGAATTTGGAAGTTGTTCGGGACTTCCTTATTTTTGGCTCTAAACAGTATGTACTTTGTTTTCCTGACATTAAGTTCTAACCTATTTGATTTTAACCAAACAGACAATTGGGATAACCAACTATTGGAGGCTGCTTGCAAAATATTACTATCTTGCCCTGAAAAAAATACGTTAGTATCGTCTGCATAGATTATAATGTTGTCTGCTGGACGAAGGTTGACGATATCATTAATATATAATAAGAACAACGTTGGTCCTAGAACGGAGCCCTGTGGCACACCAGACACAATCTGACCAATCCCAGATGAAATACCGTTAATGATAGTTGTTTGAGATCGGTTGTCAAGGTAGCTAGCAAATAAGGTTAAAGGAACGCCTCGTATTCCATAACACTGCATTTTTTCAAGCAATATCTTATGGTTAACCGAGTCAAACGCTTTCCTCATATCAAGGAATATGCCAACTCTTAGCAGTTTATTTTCTATGTTTCCAATTAGCTTTTCTTTGATTTCCAGTAAGGCGGCCTCAGTTGTTTTGTTTTTTGAAATCCGTACTGTTGCTTGGAGATGACATGGTTTTTGTCGAGATATTGAGAAAGACGTGTGTTGATTGCAAGTTCCGCAATCTTAGAGAAAACTGAAAGAATGGAGATCGGCCGATAATTATTTAAATCATTAATGTCACCCCCTTTATGAATGGCAGTGACACGAGCAATTTTCAACTGATGTGGAAATGTGCCTGTCGTGAACATTAGGTTGACTATATGTGCTAATGGTATCGCAATGACATCTGCTACTTTCTTGATCGGGACTGGAGCTATGCCATCTACACCTGGAGCACTATTACTGCGTAAGGAGTGAATAATGGTAATTATTTCTGAGTCAGTGCATGGTAACAAAAACATGGAATTACTTTGTTTACTGGTTATATAGATAGTTATATAGATATTGTCACTCTTAACCCAGAAGCTGTACTTTCCGATTGAAAACTACCTCCAGCTGGTTTAGCATGTTCTTCCCACTTGTCCCGATAGCCTAAAAAGTCTTCCAAGAAACGCATCTACGGGCTGCCTAGCTTAAGTGCACAGTTGCTTACTCTGGAGGTCATTACTCGTATCAAACGATTGATTAGCATGACAAAGTCTTCTGTTGGTTGCCCCCGAGTGTATATAGTCTCCATATGCCGGTGGTGCTGCAAAAGCCCCTTAATTACCTCATCTCCAAAAAGTTTATATGCGAGGTCAACCTTCATCTTTTCAAAATTATTTGGTCTTATGTGCGCATCTGTTATTTCCGGCATTGCAACCACTCCGACGAAGCGGCACGAGACTCGTCTTTTCCTTGCACTGCCGCTTTGCCTTTGACATCGTGCTGCGCCACTAGCATTTATTTCGCGAACTTACGAAACTTCGCGCTTGATGACAGAGCAGCCACAAGACATGCACAGGAGTAGGAGGGCCGCAAAACAACCACTCAAACACGTGGAAATCTCATACACGCGCCAAAACCGACGGCGACCAGTCAGCACAGCGAGCGGAGCTGCGACTGTGGCACCCTCCCGACGAGCAGCGCCCTCTATTGGCAGTAGCGGGCAGGCATCACGGAAGGAGCCACCCTCTCGCATAGTGCGGGGCGCGCGCTGAGCACACTAGCCAGTATATTCTAGGCACTATAGTTGAGGTAGGGCGGCCTAGTTGAGGTAGTTGAGATGAACAGCGCCCACCGGAAACTGGCCCCACATCGCGCCGATGCCGCGAGGGGCGCTACACACAGGAGAGCCGTCAGAGAGGGCAGCGGCTATAGGCCTGTAGCTTGCTCACTTCAAGAAAACCTCGCTCGAGCTGTCCTGACGCGACAGCGTTAAAGCGGACGTTCTGGGAAAAAGCCGGGCACGTTGTCACACTTATTCACGGTTGGTCGAGAGGGTTGTGACATCACACGTTGAGCTGTGGAACAGTGTGGAATGAAAATGATTAAAACTCCATTTAAATTGCGACTATGTGGCCGTAGTATGACTAAAACGTCGCTGTGACATCTAAGGATGTGAACTAAATTAGTTTCACCGAGAAAAAAATTGGGATATTTAGTTGGGGAAATTTTTTAAATATTTAATAAGTGCTCCTCACTTTTTGCTTCGCTCACATGAATATGTCTATATATAATTCGCCTGTGCCATTCACAACTTCGTATGTATTAGACACGACGCGTAGTGAAGGGCTTCGGATTAATTCCGACCACTTGGGTTGTGTAGCTCGCACGAGTCTCAGTACACGAGAAAACTGCGCGGTGTGCATGCGTCAAAGCGGCCTATGAAAAAAAGTATGAATTTTTATCATGCAAGCACCGATCGGTCAGTGCAACGAGAAACACTGGAACGGATCTTCTGAGGGCCGCGTTAATGTCATCTATATGAGATTCTTTAATTTGATCGGGGGTGAATATTGCGCAAAACGGGTAGATGTTTGAATCACTCCGTAGCCTCCCCCAAAAAAGAAGATAATAATACATCGCAGGGAGCAAATATATATGCACATCACAATTTGTTTCATATATGAGGGCGTTTCTCTGTCTCACATAAAGTAATCATTAGCATGGGCTATATCTGGAATCGTGTGTGAGGTGGATTCTTGAAGCTTTCGAAATTAGGACGTTTCTTGCGTTATTGTGCTGTGTCAGTGCAAATTCAAAATGTAGACCCATGTTCAAGCTTCAATACCTCTTCTGCCTCTTCTTTGTTTGCAACGCGGGTCTTTCCTTTCAGTTACCTGACCTTTCACGGAGCTTTTAGTCATTATTTTTCTTTTCTTTGCGTACGTTTCCTTTACCTTCTCTTGACTTCATTTTTTTCATCATTTTCACCTTGCTCTGTACCGCCATTACTATCCAAGCCCGCCTTTTACCTTATATCAACCTTCGAGGCGATTTTCACCCCCATCCCATCGAAACCTCCTGCTCTTCTCTTCCATTTTTTTCCTTGCGACAGGTTTCTTCCACCCTTTCCTCAAGCCTCCACATAATCCTCCAACTTCTATCTCTTTCTATTGCCAGAGCTCGTTCTTCATTACATGCTGTATGCTTTGAAGTCGCACCGACGGACTGTTGTTTTATGTGCCAGAAGCAGCCGTTTCTCGTTTACGTGTTTTTTTTTTTACTGCAGCCGAATCGCTGTAGTTGACATTGCTGACTGTGCAAACGAGCAGGAGCCTTCACGCGGTTGGTGATAAAATGTTTTTTTTTTAACTTATGGGACTTGAACCACTGTGCCTTTTTTTTGCGTAATTTAAAGTAAGAACATCTGTCACCCAAAATACAGCTAATATTTGTTTCTTCTCTGCTTTTCCTTAATTTACTCATTTGAAATCATGATGCATAAACCCATGTAAGCAGTAAAATTTTAGCAATTTCGAGCTCCATTTTCCTTCACCTAGCTATAACGGCTAATGTATACTTGTCGTTCATGTTTTTCGGAATGCATGTTAAAGGGGCTCTGAAACGCCACATCAGCTCACTTAAAGGGACTATGCAACGAATAAAAAGTCGCTTGTAAATGTTTTCAGTGCTTAAAAATGGTGCTAAGAAGCATTCACACCAAGTATGAGTTTTCAGAACTGAGCCGGCAATTTATTATGAACTTTTAAAAACCGTGTTTTTCAAAATTCGCGCCCCGCCGCGGTGGCTCAGTGGTTAGGGCGCTCGACTACTGATCCGGAGTTCCCGGGTTCGAACCCGACCGCGGCGGCTGCGTTTTTATGGAGGAAAAACGCTAAGGCGCCCGTGTGCTGTGCGATGTCAGTGCACGTTAAAGATCCCCAGGTGGTCGAAATTATTCCGGAGCCCTCCACTGCGGCACCTCTTCTTCCTTTCTTCTTTCACTCCCTCCTTTATCCCTTCCCGTACGGCGCGGTTCAGGTGTCCAACGATATATGAGACAGATACTGCGCCATTTCCTTTCCCCTAAAAACCAATTATTATTATTATTAAAATTCGCGGGCCGGTTGATGTGCTCGTAGTGACCGATTTTGGAACTAAAATCGCTGAACAAAGACGGCATACTACACATGACATCGCCAGGCCACCACACGCTCTCATTCGCTGGAGCCACGGCAGCCACGACGTCACGGGCACACTTCCGGTAGCCGTGAAAATCGTCTGCTCGTGCCGCCGCGCGACCCTCTCGGGCAAGCGCGAGCCAGGGCATTGCCTTCGCGCGTATGGTTTCAATCTTCCTCTGCCGCCTCCTTCTGTCGGGAGTTCCGGAGCCACTCGCACGGCTCTTCGTGGGCACGCATAGGGCTCGATGCCCATCGCGGCCGTAAAAGCGAGCAGTCGCGTATCGAGGTCCGGGTTTATTACTGGTAATTACCGCAGATGACAAGCAAAGAAACCCGACGCGCGCTGCAATCCAGGAACGCGAAGGGACCGGAGAGATGCCGCCACGCCGCCGACGCTGCTGCTGGGGGGCTAGGAGCGACAACCGGAAGTTGCAAAATAAACGTCAGCGGATTACGTATTCATGGGCGGGGCCCAGTCCCAGAGCTGTTTTCTTTATTTTTTTCTGGTGCTCCTCGTCTACGAGTTGAGGGGGAGAGGGTGAGCGTAATTTGTAATCGTCTATATATTCGCTGTTATTGATGCTAGCTCAAAAATTCTTGCACTAGAGTTACGAGTGATCGAATGCCTATCTCTCGTCTACTTTACATAATCTCAATTAATTTATTGCATAGTCCCTTTAATCCCTGCACTGTGTTGTCATGAAAACCTGAGCCAAATATTACAACTTAAGAGTAGTTCAGCGCAAAAAACAATGACAGAAGGAGAAGACACAAGCAACAGGGCTGGCGCTGACGCACCTGCTGCCAGAATTCGGACTTGAGAATCTTCATGATTCTCTTTCCGTGTTCCCAATATGGTTGAAGAAGTCCAAACATTGCCTGGATTTCTCTGGGTACGAGTTTTCGTCTGAGGTGAAATGACAAGGTTTCTGGCTGCATTTCTCCTTCATTGGGCTCTTTCCTTTCTCAAGCGGCCGTGAAAGACGTAGGCATCATATGTGTCGATTTCATCGCCATCACAACCTGTAAGTAAAAAACTTTGTCATTTTACCTCCGACGAAAACTCGCACCCGGAGAAATCAAGGCAATGTTTGGACTTTTTCAGCCACTTTGGGGACACGCAAAGATCATGAAGATTCTCAAATCCGAATTCTGGCGGCAGGGGCATCAGCGCCAGTCCTGTTGTTTGTATCTTTTCGTTCTGTCCCTGTTTTTTGCGCTGCACTAGTCTTACTCAAGATGAACCACTGACTAGACCACACCACGATTTTGATAGACCAAATAATACACTTCTAGACGCAGCACAATCACGCGCGACAGTTGGCGCGTCCTTCCTGGCGACTTTTTCACGCTCGCACCAGCGTACACAAGTTGAGAGGTGCCAATTGGTTAGATTCTTTAAGACGATAGGCAGCTACCATGGCCACGGCTAATAAGCCGTGTAGCTCCGGCGGGTTCGGAAGCTCCGCCCCCGGGGGTGGGGCCGGCGGAGGAGCGCGGATCTTTCCGCGTGCAAAAAAGTGATTAGAGAGGGAAAGGCCCAAAGACTGAAATTATGATTTTGACTACAGATAAATTCGCTTCTACAAAGCGTATTAAAAAATGCTTAATGGACAATGATCCTGAAGAGGCGTGCTTCAATATCCCAGGCATACCGCAACTTTATTGAGCCCCTTTAAGGCCGCCAGTACTGCGCCTTTTATCAGAGCCAGAACACGCCATGACACAAAGACGTCTTTCCCATTTAAATTAGGCTCTTGATGCCATCGCCGAACAATCTTTGTCGAGAATCGAGACATATCCCCGATATGACTCGCTGCATAACGAAGGTTATGCCGCTTTGAACGCAAGTGCGCAAAACATACCCGATCAGTACGACTGCGCCCTTAGAAAAAAAGACAGGAGAAAGGAAATACTCGAACTGATTTTCGCTAATGGTAGAATTATCCGGTAAGTGCTTGTCGTCTGCTCTCAGAATAGCGTGGCCCGCTTGTTGAACAACTATTCTTCAAGCGGAAGCCTAGAATTGCGCCCAGGCATGATGTACTAGCTTTAAGGATTTTATTTTCCCCGCGCTGGCAGCTCAGAACAAAGCTTAGCGCAGAATTTAGGCATCTAAACGTGGTCTCCACGCCATGCTCCCTGCGCGAGCAGCGATCGAGCGACGGCGCCCCTATCACCAGCGCCCCTAGCGACATCGGCACGCGGAGGGGCCACTTTCGGCAAGGGAAACGCGCGCGCTCTCAGCACTTAGCAGCGTTTCGCCCACAATTCAGCAGTGGGAGGACCGGCTAACCAGCAGCCAGCTTAAGGTCCAAAGGGCCCTAGTGAGCCACGCATGCCGGATGGCCAGGGACAGTGGTGCCTTGGACTAGGGGCGCCAACCACGCTCAGCCTGGAAGACATCGGCAGTCTCCGGGCACGCAACCAAACCTCTCAATTGGAACAATAAAGTTTACTCTCTCTCTCTCTCCCTCTAAGCGTGAAATAGCCTGTACAGCCTTTGTCAAAAATATACAGCCGAAGAGGTTTGCTTCTAAGCCGTGTAGCGAGCCTCTCGAGCACATTTGGCAGTCCTAGCCTGGAAGGGTTGAGGACGCGAGTTCCCCCGCCTTAGAGAGACCAGGGCCACTGAGGATGCAACATGAGCCACACTGCAGTGCTCAAAAGCAAAACCATTGGGCTGTATATTTTTGACAAAGGCTGTACCATCTCACATAGGGAAAGCTGGTCCTGCAGGGATGCGTCATTGAAGGTTGCTTGCATGCTGTGTGCTCTGGGTGTTTATACCTCGACCGTCGCGGTGGCTCCGTGCATGACTTTGGTGTTCGGCTGCTGAGCACTACTTGGCGCGGCGGCTGCATTTCGACGGCGAAATACAAAACCACCCGCGTAATGTGTGCCATCAGAGCACGAATGGAAGAATTCCAGGAATCGAAATTAATCCATAGCCCCACTACAGCGGCCCATTTACTTCCTTCTTTGTATCTCCACTTCCAGCGTGGAATCTCCACCACGAGGGAACCAGAACCGTTCCTTTCCTCATGACAATCCCTCAGCACCACCCCCCCCCCCCGCCTCCTCCACAAGGCTGGAGAGCCTTATGTCACCTTTCTGCTTTTGAGCCACCAATCTCCCAATCGCTTTTTCCACCGCAGATGCATTCACATGACCTATGTTACCTCTAAACCCCAGGGCTTCAGGGAGAGAGAATGTGCCTGCTTCCACATCCGGGTGGATACCACCACGTTCAAGTATAAGATGTTCAATTGTTTCTGTACACTTATCACACATTGCACATGTGGGTTTCTTTTAGTAGCTGCGCCCTCTAACGTACCCTGATCTAGCTTCGAAGAGTAGGGCACTGCCTCTTTAGTTATCACAGAACGATTCCTTCATGATCTGCCTTTTCCTATTTCGATATAATTCCACAATTTGCTTCTTTTTCATTGAACTAATTCATTTTTTACTTCCTGTGCTTTTTGCCTGTTCTTCAAGGCTCTATTCTCCGTCCTTGTGTCCTGCATACTTACAGGTATAGTTCCCTTTTCCGCTATTGTGAGTCAACGCTCTTTCTATATAAGTGTTTAAATACTTTAGCTGCCCAGCTGTTATCGTTCAATTTCCTCAGGCGTTCTTCAAATAAAGTTTTACTCTTCGCTTACCATGCTTCGAACGATGCCCAGTCCATGTCCACCTGAACTTCCTCCCTTCCCCAGTGTGGAGTAGCCGGCCAGGGTCACCTTACGCCGTCCAACCTCCCCACCTTTCCTTTCATTAAATTACTTCTCTCTCTCGTTTGTGGTTTTGCCGTGGGCACCCAGTGCTAATCTTCCAACAGGTCTCTGATTTATTTCTCATCTTGATTGAACTTCTGCCCTTGGGCAAAAACCGCATTCCCGAAAGTAAGCCCTGGCACCATTATTCCTTTCCAAATACCTCTCAGTACTTTATATTTGTTGGTATCCACGGTTTTGTCGAACATTTTTTGTTCTGGCAACAATGCGATTTAGCCCTAGAACACTTCCTGCTTGTAGTGGGCGCGTTTTTCGAGCAAGCTATTACCCCAGGAAAAAAGAAGCATCCAAAGCTATCACGTCACCTCCTGAACCGGCGCCTTATCAAACACGGAGAACGCTTCGCATGCCGCACTGTCTTTCCGAACGCCGCGCCAGATACCGGAAGCACTTTGGGGCTAGTATCATTGGTACCCTCATCAGAACCTATGTTTGCTTAGAAACAACAGCGTCAGTTCCGCCACCTCTTGGCTGCTACGAATTGCATTTCATCAGTGGCGGCGGAGCCGCGCGCGTTCCCCCAGAAGCAGGGACCTCGACCGGTTTGGCATAGAGCTTTGCGCGGCGGCGTTTTCCCGCGTACTCTTCGCCGCCGGTACGGCTACCCCCAACCTCATAGGATCTTGTCTCGGCTAAACCACAGGCTCGATAATCGCGCCTCCGTCATGTTATGAGCAATCTGCGTATACTATTCAGTCACCGAATGTTTTAACGGTATGAGTCTCGGCCCTCCACGTCTCCTGCACGGGGGACATTGCACTCCAAAATAAATAGTAAAAAAAGAAATAACCTGTCCTGAAGCGCCCTCCCTTTTAGGGGCAGGGTAGGGGTTGAAAAATTACAGACCGACCAGCTTACTGTCCATTGCCTACAAGGTATTTACTAAGGTAATCACTAATATAGTCCGGACAACCTTACGCCTCAATAAACCAAATGATCAGGCAGGCTTTCGCAAAGAATACTCGATAACAGACCATTATCACACTATCAATCAGGCAATAGAAAAATGCGCAAACTATCACCAAGACTATATAGAGCCTTCATTGATCACGAGAAAGCATTCGACTCAGTGGAAACCTTCTTTCATGCCCCAAATCTTAGTCGAAATCAAGAGGAAGAAATGGGCTTGGGCAGGATACATAATGTGAAGGCAAAATAACCGTTGGTGCTTATAAGGGTAACGGAGTGGATTCCAAGACAAGGCAAGCGTAGCAAGGGGCGGTAGAAAGTTAGGTTGTTGGATGATATTAAGAAGGTTGTGGGGATGCGGTAGCCACAGCTGGCAAAAAAAAACAGGGTTAATTGGAGAGACATGAGAGGAGCCTTTGTCCTGCAGTAGGCGTAGTCAGGCTGATGATGATGCCCAAATCTTGCGGTAACTATTCATCCCTAAAAATATGGAATACTTACGGTTGGCAACTGAAATAAATTCCCTTTTCACATATGCTAAGTTTTAGCAGTTACGAGGATTTTAACCGAGGTTTCAAACTCCTCTATGTGCTAACCTCAAACCTCTGGTGCCACGTTTAAGCATTCTGTCATTGCTAACTGCATAAAGTTGCTATGCTTTCAGGTAGAAATATGCCTCCCTTGCCAAGCATTCGTACATCGAATTCACTATAACCGAAATCTACCCCAGGTCTTAGGCAGCATGCCCTGCGCCGAAAAGGGAGTGCGCAAGAAGAGGACTGCTTACTCCCTAATTTTTATTTACAGTGTGGCTGGATCCACGATGCTAGGCTGGATCTTATGGTGTCTTCGGACGACGGCGTTTGTGTTTTCTGCGCACTCTTGCGGTGCCACACGTTCAGCTGGAACGAGCACGACTCGAGTTCGTGGTACCGCGTCAACGAGGAGACCGACGGACTAGAAGGCTGCGAACAACAGAAACCCCACAGAAGCCCCCGCAGGGGGGCGCCTGCAGCTTGCAGGCGTCGCGACGGTGAGTGGCGACACCGCGGGTTCCCGAGCATCCGCAGGGACATCCCCGCAAGGGGATGATGGTGAACTGTGCATCACCACGGACCCGAGCACCCGCGCCTCGCCGTGCGTGGCATCGCCGTGTCCGGGGAAAAGGGGATCCTGGTGGTTGAGCCAATGCCGAGCGTTTGGACCCTTAAGGCCCCTTGGCGGAGGCAACACACCACTTTGGCCCCAGCTTCCTGTAGACGACACCTCCGGCCTGACCCGACCGGGGGGAATCGGCAGTCGCCTTTTCCTATCCTCCTTTCCATCTTTCACTTTCAAATTTCTGTCTCACAACTCTCCTATATCCTACTCGCTTCTTGGTTTTTCCTTTTTTTCCTGGCGGCGAGGGTTAACCTTGTGTGACCAACTACCCTGAGTTGCGTCATATTTGGTTATAGTTGAGGTGTACAGCTGGCGTGGGCAGGACTTGCTATCAAGTTCCTGTCCCGTCCCCTTGTTGGACTCCGTGGTGGGTGGCTGACACCATGACCGAAAAACAAATTTTTTTATGGCTCCCCAACTTTCAAAACCTGATCGCTCTCTCAAAAGAGGGCGGAACGAGGCAGACAACTTCTTTCAAAAAAGAAAAGTAGCTTTCCCCAAATATCATGTGATCCACAGTGAACAACAAGATAAACAGGCGAGAATAATATCCCCCTTCCTTGTGTCAAAGTGCTTGACTGAAACATTAGGCATTGGCTATAAGCTGTCAAAAATGGCCAGCGGCGACTTATTGCTCGAACTGTGTGACAATGTCCAACAATCTAAGCTCTCCAACCTAACGTCCATAGGGGAAATCCCGGTCTCCGTGACTCCCCATCGCTCACTTAACACTGTACGAGGCGTAATATCGGAAAATGATTTTCTTCACATAACTGAAAAAGAAATGCTCGAAGGGCTCATCGACCAAGACGTCATAGATGTCCACCGAATCAAAATCCGGAAGGACGACAAGGAAATAGACACAAAACACATGATCCTGACGTTCAACACCAGCACCCTGCCCGACACAATCGACGTGGGATATTTGAAAATCAATGTAAGACCATACATACCAAACCCTCGCAGATGTTTCAACTGCCAAAGGTTCGACCACGGCTCACAGAGCTGCCGCGGTCGTAAAACTTGCGCAAAATGTGCCTCGAACGATCACCAGTATGATGTATGTGACGCAGCCCTGTGCTGTGCAAACTGTGAAGGAGAACATGGTGCATACTCCAGGGCGTGTCCGTGCTGGAAGAAAGAAAAAGAGATAATCACCATAAAGACAAAAGAAAACATTTCTTTTAAAGAAGCGAGAAGGCGTTTTGCGCTTACAAACACATTCTCCTTCACAGCAAAACAAAACTTCGCTGATGTGGTGCGCAGGGGCGTAGCACCACACAGCACTCCGACACCTGCCAAGGCCGCTCCCACCGAGCCTATGGCAGGGCCATCCACGCCCCAGGCAGGGTCAGCGAAAGCTGCCCTGTCATTGCCAAAGCAGGGACCGCCGGTCCATGGGTCGGCATCCCGCAGGACCTCCCCCCGTCGGGAGAAACCTGAAACTAACACAACCGCGGCTGCGCGGTCCTCCAGCACCTCTGTTGAGGTGATGGATACAACACCCACTCCGCCTTCATTACAGCGGCGTAACAGCTCTCTTGAGCGGAAAAAATACAGGCCCCTGATAACGGGCCCACCACATAAGTAAATCTCCTTTCATTTCCTCTCAAAAACACTAACATGGCTTTTTTAATTCAATGGAATTGCCGAGGACTTATGCGGAATTACAGCGACATAACACATATTCTAGGGTCAATGTTACCCACAGCTTTATGTCTTCAGGAGACCAATCTTGGTCCACAACATGTACATATCCTGAAACATTATAAAACTTTTAGACGCGATCGAGAGCAGGCAAATCGGCTATCGGGAGGCGTCGCGTTAGTCGTTCAAAGCGGCGTCCCTGCTCAAGAAATTAAACTCAAAACAAAATTGGTCGAAAACAGCGCAACGACGCGGACAGAGTGGCCACTTTGTCTATAAAATGTACTGCTTTCCTTAAATAAATTTCAGTTGTGAGTCAGCGCTTGTCCTGTATTTTTCTTCCACTCTGTCCGCGTCGTTGCGCTGTTTGCCACCAATATGTGCCATCAAAACAAAACTTGAGGCGGTTGCAGTCTGCATCGTAAGCTACAAAACACTAACAATCTGTTCCGTATACATTCCTCCACATTTTACGTTAACACTCCATGATCTACAGCAACTGATCATAGAACTTCCGGAGCCATACCTGTTACTTGGGGATTTTAATGCTCACTCCTCCCTGTGGGGAAGCGAACGCTGTGACGCTAGAGGTCAAATAATCGAAGATTTTATCCTGACGAATAATGTATGTCTTTTAAATACAAAAAAGGCCACATACTGTTCCCCAACGTCTGGGAAAATGAGCAGTTTAGACTTGTCTTTTTGTTCACCTTCTGTATTTAGCGATTTTAGGTGGGACGTTTTAGACAACCCGTTTGGGAGTGATCACCTACCAGTTTTTATAAGCCTATCATCCTCACCTGCAGTCATCCCAACCAAACCACGGCGATGGAAGCTACATTTAGCTGATTGGGCGTTGTTTAGAGAAAAGGCCAGATTAGAGGACATTTACTCAGAAACACTTAGCATAGATGAACTCAATGAAATTCTCACAAAGTGTATCATCGATGCTGCACGGCTAGCTATTCCCCTGTCCACAGGCGTGGTGCGCCAGAACCACAAGGTATGGTGGACGCGAGAATGTTGGGAAGCCAAAAAACAACAAAATAAGGCCTGGGGTGTATTTCATAGGTAACCTGCTTACTAAAATCTAATAGTTTTCAAAAAGGCAAAAGCTAAAGCCCGATATATACGGCGGAACGCGGAAAAAATGTCTTGGCAAAATTATGTGTCTTCAATAAACAGCCCGGTAAAATAAAAAAAAACTGTCGGAGCAGGTCAGAAAAGTAAATGGCAGCTATTCCCCATTCACCCTTCCTCTGCTGACGGATCCTGGTATTCAGACAAGTATTAAAGAACAAGCAGACATTTTGGGCAACATTTTTTTATAGTTTCTAGCTCTTCCCACTATACAGAGTCATTCTTAAAATACAAAAACACAACCAAAAAATTGGAGGCTTATCAAGGTTAAGCCCAGTGGATGCGAAGCCGCTTGGCTAGGCGTTCTTCGCGTTCTTCATCGGTTTCCATAGCACGCTGCAGCCTTCGTTTTGCATTCCTATTATTAACGTCCTTAGCGTTTGGAGGCATCTTGACCGCATACACGCCCGGCGTAAAGACGCTGGCGCGGTTGCGGGCACAGAGACTGAGGCGACGGCGGGCGCGCGCCGCTTCATCCCAGGCGTGACGTCACATATCACGTGATGCAGCGATGGTGGCGCCGCCGCCGCGTCGCGCGCGACGGCGCGAACCGAAGTGTGGAGGCCTCCGCCGGGCGACGTCTTACGGCGCGATATGAGGCCCCATCTGCAGCCGGTGTGACGTCATCACGTGACGTCACATCATGTGATCTCACTTCAGGGTCAATGGTGGCCACCGCCGGGAGGCGACCGACGGCGCGATATGAGGCCCCATCTGCAGCCGGTGTGACGTCATCACGTGACGTCATGTCCTTGAAGGTCACTTGAAGGTCAATGGTGGCCACCGCCGGGAGGCGACCGACGGCGCGATATGAGGCCCCATCTGCAGCCTGTGTGACGTCATCACGTGACGTCATGTCACGTGACCCCACTTCATCGGTCAATGGTGGCCACCGCCGGGCGTCGCGCGAAGGCCCGAAACCTACGTTAATATGCTTCGCATAAAACAAAGGCTCCCTACGGCAGGCAGCACAAACGAGCCTTACAATAATTTGATTACACTTCAAGAAATACAGAGAGTACTGTCTATAGGTAAACAAACTGCACCAGGCCCCGACGAAGTTCATTATGAAATGCTGTCCCATCTATCTGAGCAATCTGTAGAAGTTCTGTTAAAATTTCTTAACAAAATGTGGGTAGTAGGGAAAATACCAGTTTCTTGGAAAAAAGCAGTTATTGCTCCATTTCTAAAGCCAGGAAAGCCACCAACCTCCCCTAACAGTTACAGGCCTATAACCCTTACAAGCTGTCTTGCCAAATCTTTTGAGAGTTATAAATATTAGATTAATGTTTATTCTAGAATCCCGAGAGCTTCTTGATGTCCACCAATGTGGTTTTAAAAAAACATGTTCCACAGTCGACCATTTAGTCTGCCTGGAAAACACAATCCGAGAGGCCTTCATACACAGGCAACACTGCCTTTCAGTTTTTTTTCGATATGGAGAAGGCATATGACACGACCTGGAGGTTCGGGATTCTTCGCGGCCTGGCAGAGCTTAGTATCCGCGGGAGGATGCTGAAATATTTGAGCGACTTTTTATCCAACCTTTCTTTCCAAGTTCGTCTCGGCGCAACCCTCTCAAATAATTTTACTCGGGAAAACGGCGTTCCTCAGGGATGCATTTTAAGTACTACATTGTTCATAGTAAAAACGAATTCTTTAACCAGTATAATTCCACAGTCCATTATGTACTCGGTCTACGTTGATGACCTCCAAATTGCATGCACATCTTCTAGCCTGGCCACTTGTGAGAGACAACTATAACTCACAATAAACAAATTAGCACTTTGGGCAGACAGAAATGGATTTAGGGTTTCTCCACAGAAAACTGTTGCGGTTCTTTTCTCGCTGCAGAGAGGACTGCAGATTGATCCCACCCTCCACTTGAACGACACCACACTTCCAGTAAAACGAGAACACAAATTTTTAGGCTTAACTTTTGACAAAAAGCTAACGTTTCTACCACATATAAACACCCTAAAAAAGAAAGCCACCCAATCCCTGAATATACTCAAAGTACTCTCACGGAAGCGTTGGGGATCCGATCAAGGATCAAGGCAGCACCCGTGGGATGCAGTCGCAGCTAAACCCGTTCGTCTTTTTTATGCAGGTCCTTGCTTCGTGCACCGACCCTGTCTCTGTTCAGCTCGGCGGCGGCGAATGTGCTGCTTCTTGGAATGAACGATACCAGCATGTGCCAGTGACAGTGCTTTTCCCCACCAACACCGGAATTTTCAACGACACCGACGGCCGCTGTGCTGAACTTTTTCGACGCCCGCAGTGGCTATCCCAAGGAACATCGGCATCATCGAATCTTTCGGGAACCGCCCCTAAGGTTTTCTTCACCAGTGGGCAAGGCAGCACCCGTGGGATGCAGTCGCAGCTAAACCCGTTCGTCTTTTTTATGCAGGTTAGTAGATATCACTACTCCTGTGAATTTAAAAGCGATTCTCTTTGTTCGGTGGTGCTGCCTTGCCCAGGCGTCTTGCTTGAAACATTTGCAGAGTGTTTTGATTCATTTTGTTTACTTGCACTTTTGCTTAGCGATGACGTTGAGCTTAATCCAGGCCCCAGAGGTAGCAAAGAAACTCGATGAAATTATCAAGAATCAAAAGGTCTCTTCATGCCAACTTCAATCTCTAGGGGCAAAACTTGACTTGCATATATCAGAAACAAATCAGAGACTTGCTTCAATTGAAAGCAAACTGGAAGTGCTATCGCAAACAGCCCAAAGGGTGGAAGCATGCGAGCACTCGTTGGCAGGATTGAACAGAGAAATAGTTTCGCTAAGAACAAAGGTGGACTACCTTGAAAACTACTCTCGTCGTAACAATCTGCTCATTTATGGCATTGAAGAGTCAGAAACTGAAACAGTAGCTGACCTTAAGAAGCATGTTCTGACGGAAATATTTGAAAGCAAACTTGAAGTCAAAGTAGGGAGTTTGGAGAGGGTGCCCCGCTTGGGGAAAAAAGCTGAAGATAAAAAGCGTCCCGTGATTATGAGGTTTTTGATTTCGCTGAAAAGGAAGAGGTTCTCCGGAATGCTTCAAAATTGAAGGGTTCCCAAACGTCCATCTCAGAGGACTTTTCACCTACGCTACGGAAAACGAGAAAGCTACTTTGGGCTACTGTTAAGGATGTTAAGAAGCCCGAGGATAAAGTGCACCTCAAATATGACAAATTAGTTGTCAACAAAGAGGTGTACGCGTGGGACGAAAAGAAGAACCAAAGGTATAAAGTAAGTGGTGCAGTTTCAGGTGATATCGGTCAAAACGCCCCGAGTAATGACGCAACTTCCTCTGAATCAGTGAAAAATGCCGGGCGTCCGCGAAGGAAATGTGCTCCCGCTTCTTCTACTTGACAGGCAGTCGGACTTGGCAGTCGGACGAAACCACCACCTGAGATTCGCCAACTACGTGTGATATCTTTGAATGCCAGAAGCATTGTTAATAAAACAGACAGCCTTGAGGTAGTGCTCTTCTCTTATGATCCCCATGTACTGGTGATAAGCGAGACATGGTTACACAGTGGTATTTTTGATGAAGAAATTGTGCCACCGGGCTACGTCATTTACAGACGTGATCGCGGTTCACGTGGTGGTGGGGTTGCTGTGATTGCTAGGTGTGAAGTGAACGTAACGCTCCTTGACCAAATTGACCAGCATGAAAGCTTATTTTTGCGCCTAGTAACGCATGGCTTCACCTTTTACCTTTGCGCTGTGTATCGTCCACCTGATGCAACGGATTCTTTTATGTCTAGTCTTTTCGATCATTTAATACATTACCAGAATCGGAATCTTAGCCTTACCGGTGACTTCAATCTACCTGCCATCGACTGGGACAAACCATCATATGGCCTATGTGCCTCATGTGATATTGTTTTAGATCTGATGTTTTCTTTAAACCTTAAGCAAGCTGTTCGTGAATACACCAGACAGTCATCTGTACTAGACCTATTCTTTGTTAGCCAAACCTTTTTTGATGGAGTGCTTGACGTTGAACCGGGAATATCAGATCATTGTCTTTTATACTTTTGTTGTGTTTCGCCTGGTGCTTCGGGGGTGCGTCAGGCTAAAATGATAAAGGACTTCGTTCGTGCTAATGATAATGCAGTCATCGACGGCTTACAGTCGCTGTTAAGCAACTCCTCCGGGAATGACGTTCATAGTTTGTGGCATCACTTTAAGAATGCAGTGCAGTACTGTACCGAACATTTTATTCCACTTAGAAAAGTTCATATCAACCGTCGCAATCCTTGGATAAGTCGAGAACTTCTTCAACTGAAACGCAAAGTGAAGCGATTTAGGAAGAAAAAGATATCTTCATTACAACAGTTCCAACTACTCAAACAGAAACTTGCCTTAAAGTTAAAATCAGCAAAGTCTCATTTTTTTTTTAAATGACGCTCCCCGAATTCATCAGAAGCAATCCCCAAAAGTTTTGGAAATTTTTAGGTCGAAAGAATGAGCAGTTGAGTAAGGTTCGAATTAATGACGACATTGTGACCGACTGCACAGTGATTGCAGAAGGTTTTAACTCTTACTTTCAAAGCGTATTTCTGACGGAGAGGGAAACCACAGCTAGAATTCGAGGTGATGATCTTGGTAACGTACCGGCTATTTCTGTGAATGGTGTTCTGTCGATGCTGCGTAAACTTGATGATAAGAAATGTTCTGGTCCTGATGGGCTTGCAAATGCTTTTCTTAAACGTTTTGCAACGCAATTGTCCGAGTTTTTAACACAGATATTTCAAGTCTCTTTAACTTCTGGTGATGTGCCTGAGGACTGGAAAATGGCCCGCGTTGTACCAATCCATAAAAAAGGAGATAAGCTAAGTATTTCTAACTACAGACCGATTTCAAAAACTTCTTCTTGTTGTAAGTTAATAGAACACATAGTCTCTGGGTACCTTAATTCGTTTCTAGCTGAAAATAACATTTTATCTCCTTTGCAACACGGCTTCAGAAAGGGTATGTCCACCGTGACGCAGTTGGTTTCTACTGTTAATGAATTCCAAGTTGTTCTTGATAAATCCGGGCAGGTTGATGTTCTTTTTTTAGACTTCCGCAAAGCTTTTGACACTGTTTCTCATGGCAAACTCATTTCTAAATTAGATAGTATTGGCGTCCCTACTTATCTTGTCAACAGGATTCATGCTTATCTTAAACATAGGAAACAATACGTAGACGTTAATGGCTGCAGATCTAACGATCTTCCAATTACTTCAGGCGTACCTCAAGGCAGCGTCTTAGGGCCACTGCTTTTCCTAATCTATATAAATGATCTGTCTGCTTCCATCCCCGGAAATGTCTCTTTAAAGCTTTTTGCAGATGATTGCATACTTTTTAAGACCATAAATAACCAGAACGATCACTACTTCTTGCAAAATGCGCTTCTAGCTGTTCATCAGTGGTGTGTAAAATGGGACATGCAACTAAACCTTGATAAAACTATTCTCTTACGCATTTCACGCAAAAAGCATCTTAGTCCTTTCTCTTACACCCTGCAAAATCATGTAATCCACGAGGTTACACAATATAAATATTTAGGGGTAACGTTAACTCATGACTTAACATGGACTTCACACATTGCAGACATTTGCTCCTCGTCCTTTTCTAAGCTTTGTTACTTAAGGCGGAAGCTTAAAGATGCCCCAAGTAAAGTTAAACTCCTTGCATACTCAACATTCATTAGGTTCAAATTAGAGTACGCTTCGGTATTATGGGATCCATTCGTAAAGAAAGACATATACAAGATAGAGATGGTGCAAAGGAAAGCGGTTAGGTTTATTTATAACAAATACAGGAGGTTAGACTCACCTACAACACTAATGAAAACCAACCATATTCCATTACTTGAAGTACGCAGAAGAATTTCCCGTCTGTTGTTTATGCATAACCTTTTAACACATAAACTAAACATACCCCGCCCTGAAATTCTCAAAAAATTGTCGCGCCGAACGCACCATTCACGAATTCATTTGCTGGAACCCATTTTTGCAAAGACTGACTCATTCAAGCACAGTTTTTTTCCACGGACTGTTTCCGACTGGAACTCTCTTCCCGAGGCCATTTTCCAGTCCTAAAATTTTAGTAAAGCTCTTGAGAAGCATTTTCTCGATTAAATGAGCGCTGTATTTCGTTATTCTGCTCATTGTTTGTAACCCCATGTATTTTCTTAGTATTTGAAATGTCAATGCCTTGTATAGCCCCTCCTGCATGGGCCAATCTATTGGCCTGCAGTATTATGAAATAAATAAATAAATAAATATTGCACATCTATCGCTCTCTAGTACGCTCTTCGTTAGACTATGGATCCATAGTGTAGGGGTCTGCGAGGCCATCATACCTTAAAAAGCTAGATCCAGTACAAAACCTCGGGTTGCGCCTCTCAACTGGTGCTTACAGAACATCACCCATAAATAGCCTTCACGTAGAAGCAAATGAACCGACCCTCACCAACAGGAGAACAATGCTTACCTGTGCATACGTACTGAAAATAAGGTCGCTACCGAAACATCTTTGTTACACCATAGTTACAAAATGCCCATCCAGAACACTGTTCACCAACAAACCTCAAGCTGTAAAACCATTGCTCCTCCGCTTTGAAGAAATATGCCAAGAAATAAACATACTAGATGCCCTTCCTGATGTTGCCCAGAGACCCGATAGGTTGCCACCTTGGTACTTGTTTCCTGGTGTATGCGATTTCGCACTGACACACATTCAAAAAAGACATACCCCACTGGAATATATACAGCAAGAGTTTCTTGGAGTAAGTGAAAAATGCAAGAATTGCACAGATTTCTACACAGATGGATCTAAGACGGCACTCTATGTAGGGAGCGCGATAGTGCAAGGGAAATGGGAAAAAGTAGTAAGGCTGCCTCAGTGCGCTTCAATTTTTACAGCAGAATGCTACGCCATTGCTCTAGCTGTAGAACAAATATTGAAGAAAAACATACAGAACAGTGTTACCTGACTCCCTCAGCGACTCCCTCAGCGTAATTACAGCAATAAACCCCAGAAATGCAACCGAACCCTTAATAGGAAACAATACATAATGTAATACGAGCTGATTCGCAAGGACATACAATAAAGTTTTGCTGGGTTCCCAGACACGTGGGCATCAGCGGAAATGAGAGGGCTGATGCAAGCGCCGCACTTGCCCTTAACGCAAAAATAAAACCAGTAAACATACCGCATAAGGACTGCATCAAGTTAGTCCAGAATAAATTGAGAGAAAAATGGCAGGCTTCTTGGGACAACGAGGTTAACAACAAGCTGCACTTTGTAAAACCTGTTCTGGGTGAATGGAAGACCTGTAGGCACCAGGAGCGATTTATTGAACTAATTTTATGTCGTCTCCGCATTGGACATACACACATTACACAATTTCTTACTAACGAAACAAGACAAACCTCGTTGTGAAAGATGTGGAGACGAACTGACAATAAACCATATTTTATTCTCTTGTGCAAAACTCGAAAAACTAAGAAATAAGCACTTTACGAAGTTTTATAAATTATACATTCCTTTACACCCAGCGCTGCTTTTAGGCGAAAATGCCATTGTTAACATATCTTCCGTTTATAGCTTTTTAAAAGAAGCAGGTGTTCTTCAGAAACTGTAAATTTTGATCCACAGCTTTGCTTTATAATATGACGCATTTCAGCCATTTTCTCATTCCACGAGAAGAGGGCTGAGGTGGTTATTTGAATGGTTGGGAGCCTCAGGATCCTTGCCCAGCCAAGGATGGCTACTGAGGTTATCTGACCTTCTTGAAAGCGTTTATTTTTAGCCATTTATAAAATTTCTTCTTTCTCTTATTACTACCAGAACGAAATCGCAATTTAAGTCCTCTACACAACCATGGTTCCTCCCACCTACAGAAAAGTGTTCATATACCTTGAGCCTGGCGCATGATAGCCTTAGCTGCATATGTGCCATTAAACCCAACACAACACAACACACAACACCCACAGAAGCGATGAGGTTTTCACTGCAAGGTGGCCAATGAACAGGAAAACTGCGCCTTGATAGGTGAGGAGGCATGGTGTAAGTACATGGTCCTGCGAAATTAAGAAAAAATGTCACTGGCATTACTAACACTTGTAGAGGAGCAAAGAAATACTGTCACATATCAGTATCATGCACATTATGACTACATTATCCTAGGGGTGAATTCATATGAGGGTGGTCTCCCCTCCCCAAGCAATAAATTTTGTATAGAAAAACCATGCTCAACCTAATTTCTTAATGAATAAAGTCAAAGAAATGCAGGCTTCATACAATTCAATAAGATGACCGATTTTTAAACATAACGACGACCAGGCTAATGTACTTGAGATAAAAACACTTTGTCTAGTTTCTACTTCACTGCCCACCACTATATACAGAAGAAGTCATTAGCGACAAGTTTTCTATCACTTTTTTTTCCTTCATGATTCGTTATTATGGATGAATCACTTTACGAGAATTTTGCTCGGGAACCAAAGTATCATATTATAAAGGGACGACTGTACATATGATTTACCCATCAGAGCAATGATTGCATTTAATGGGCCACCACAACTACCCAGAAGATAAACAAAATGCTGCAATGGCCTCCCTGCCAAAGATTTGAAAACGGTACTCTAGCTGTAAGGTGGGAACATGTACCAACAATACATTTAAGCTCAAATGCCCCTAAAAATGGTAAAGGTGCCCTTATACCATGTCAATAAATTGGGCTTGAAGTAACAAAAAAACTTACACACCCCAAGTAACGCATAATGTTGTCAACGCAGAGTGATTGTTACAAAGTGCGCAACGTTAAATAATAGTCTTACTTTATTATAACGTTAAACAGGAACGGTGACTAAGTGTACATAAAAATGTTTCTGGCATGTTGCTAGCCCCATGATAAGGTAACGTTTAATTAAAATGTTACGGCAACATTTACTTTCTGTGCGAAATGCAACGTAATGAGGTCAACAGTTAGAAAACATTTATACAGTTAGGCAACGGTTAGACATTTCCAACTGAATTTGAACACCAGCTGAAAATACATTGCAAACGTGAAGTGCACAGGTTGAAAGCCAAACTTCCAGCTGCTGTTTGGTAAGAAAACGCACCACTGAGAAAACCAAATCATGGGCAAAGAAATCTGCGAACGCATTTCAATGTGTGGGGTCGAATTTGGGAGATAAACACGTTCTCCCCACTTAATCGCGGCTGACACGGTTCAAAGCCGCCCGGACCCCACCCCGTGATCGCGTACGCTACCGAGCGCACGCCAACCACGGCGGGCCTTGCTCTGAGGGAACAAAGGAACGACACATTAGCACAAAGAGGCATTTATTGCTCCAGCAACAATAACGCCAGCTAGCAACAAGGTACGCTAATGAATCAAGGTCGTCCGACTCACCAGCAAGGTTCCGAGCGAATGTTCGGCCGCGCTAGGGCAAGGGATACTCCACGGCCTGGACGGGACGAGATGCGGGAGCCAGTCTTCCCGCCGCTTCCTCGCCCCGCCGGGCAAGAGCGGAGCCGCGAGCGACACGTCCGCTCGCGCCAACGATCCCAGCCGAAGAGCCCCATGCCCTCTCCCGCGCGCGCGCTTCAAGCAGTCCAAGGCGCAGCGACGCTGGCGCCCTCTCTTGCCAGTTAATGTAACTTACAAGGGAATTCGTTCCTCCTCGAGGTGAGGCTGCTGCTGCAGGGTGCCTCGCGGGAAAGCAAACACAGCGGACTGCAGGGCAGGTCCCCACAAATGCAGCAGTCACATCTTTGCTACAAAACCATCAATCCAAAACGCGGACTCCTTCATAGATAAAAAAGCAAAGCCACAATAAAAATTTGCTCATTGCAATGTTTAATTCAGTAGGTACCTATTACCACCCAGTCACGCCTGCTCTTCCTGCAGATAAATGAAACGCTGTCAAAAAGCAAGCAGCCATAATTGCTGAAAATGACAAGGATGATGTGCACCGTCAATTCTAGAACGCAGAGTTCCCTCAGGATCCTGAGTGCGAAACAATAGCAGTTTTTTTAAAGTACTCTGAAAGCATGAATGTTATATTCCCCTGTTGCTTAGCTTGCATTAATTGACACGACTCTTTCTGTACTCAGCAGCTTTGACAAACATGTGGGCCTGCTGACAGCCTCAGAAGACTGTAGCACCTTGCTAACTTGCAAAAGATCTAGGCTCAGAAAGAAAAAGCTAACAAAAATTGAGGCGTCTCCTTATTCACACTGTATTTTATATGGCACTAAGAATGCAGATAAGACGGCGTGAACATTGATTTTTCTGCTCACTTACAAACTTTTTAGCCCGTGGTAACGTATCACTGCAATGTAGATAATTAAAAAATACCTGCATTGTACAACATGCTGCAAGACTAACAAAATACTCCACCTACAAGGCTAACACACCTCCTGCTTAGAGTTTATATCGACCAAACTAGCTAGCCTGCAAGGTGAGGAGACACCAAGCCTCTGACATCTGGAGATGTGTACTTCCCATCTAATTAGAGTGATTGGACATGTTCCTTTTTGATGACACTTCAGTTGCTGGTTATGGAAGGACCAGATATGAAGGGGAACAACTAGACATCTAGTTTTAAGCAACATTACAGTGATCAATGTGCCTTGGCTTTTCTTCTGTCCTTAAACGAGTTTCATTTTCCGTGTTCTGTGTTCACATAACTGCTTGCGTGTGCTCATTTTTGCTTGCTTGAAGGTGCTTTTCTGTGTTAAACTACAGTTTTAACTCTGGTTTCAATCGTCCCCCTTCTTAGTTTTTTTGCTTGTGTTCAGATTATGTTGTGTACCAACTCATGCAGATCTCTATTTTTCTACATTTCCAACTGTCTCCGCCACCGTCATGTTCACCTCTGCACCTTACGCCTTCAAGTCTGCTGTGTATAATGATCTTATTAATCTGCCTATAACAAACGTATTTTTGTCACCCACTCCTCTCTGTAATGCCGATTAGCCCTGAGAGTAAAAAAAATGAAATGAAATGTAGTCTAAGGAAGTACACATTATGTTCAGTTTATTTTGCCATTTGACCAGTACAGTGGAGGGGAAAAAGCTGCTAAGTTGAGCTTGACATGCTTATCACCCCTACACTGGAAAACAGCAGGCGCCAAGGCACGTAACCACTAACGACAACAGAAATTGCCAAGTGTGAAATAATTCAGTAATGTTCCTCGCATTTACCACAGCGCATAATCGTTGCTCAGTAATTTACTACCCCCTTAGACATCCTGCATGGAGAGTGCACAATGATGTGTTTTATTTGAACATGGCACCAAGTACAATGACAATCATTAACCCTGTGCGAACACAACAGCAAATAAATTTCTGCCAGTGAATGCATAGCTTACAGTGCAATCAACAGGCGAGTAGGGTCAACCCTCAAGATCAAAATAATAAAGAATGACATTTGAGCAGCTGCTCATTCCCCCCACCCAACCTTAAAAAATGAAAAAGACGGCAACTCAGAAAGATGCGGTTGTAATATTTGCGACACATCAACTACGTGTGAAATTCAAGTTAAATAATTAACGCCCATGCATGCGGTTGTAAGCGAGGCGCCAGGGCGCGGGCAAACAGTAATCGTCTTCAGGTATCGACTGGTGCCACCTCTTGCTCAACGAATACCACTCATGGTGACGTTCACATCCAACAAGCTTGTATCAAACATTAGACATGTGTTTATATCATAATTGAGCAGCAGTTCATCAGTGATCTTGGCCAGTGCTGATTTTTTTGGCGTGATAAACGGAATCATCCTATGAAACGCGCGTCAGCTGTTCCTCGCCAGGTTCTTGCAGTCCCACGAGGGAGAGCAGCTTTTCCGTCGGCTTCAATTCGTGCAAGGCCACTGGCATTTTAACGCACATTCTGCACGGTCGTTCTACTATGCATCGACGCCACATGGGAACTCAAGTACGGTTGTACAATTCAATGCGGCGTATGGGACGCGCACGCACGCACGCACACACACGCACACACACACACACACACACACACACACACACACACACACACACACACACACACACACACACACACACGCACGCACGCACGCACGCACGCACGCGCAGCGAACACATCCGCACGCACGCACGCACGCGCAGCGAACACAGAACAAAACTGCTCCAAAGCACCTATTCCCCATGCTGTTCCCTGTTCACTGCGTTCCGACTGCGGGCTTGGCCAGCGCTTCGACTTTGCTATGCCTAAGTCGAAGCCGTGATGGTAACAACGTTCATGCAATGAAAAGAAAACTTTTATTGTATCAAACCATTGAGATTGTAAGCTAACAAAGCTACCATAAAATTAAATACATAACTTTGCTTAAAAACAACGTTGTGCGCCTCTGCGACGTCAACAACGCGAGCATGGACGCAAATACGCGAATGGCGCTATGAATTTGCTGTGCTTCTCTGTAACTCTGTAAATGGCATGCTTATACTTGTCGAAGTGCGCGTTTGTCGATGCGAACAGTTTGAGGTTTAATCTTCTGAAATTGCTCAAGGAAAGTAAGCGGCACTGTATTTCTCGTTTCTGTGCATCACGAGTGACTTTGGTGGCAGCCACACGGCAACATCTCTGGTTTGGCGAACTTGTGACAAGGTGAGCATTTTGTTCACAAATTTGGAAAGCATTTTCCCCCATATTTAATCCCGCAGTGTTTTTGTTTGTATTGTAACCGTGCGTCTCATCGCATGTTATGTTCACAATAACATCAGTACGACGGGCATGCGCTTTCCGTCTCTATTTGAAGTAACATTAGTCAATCAGCGTAAACTTTTGGGTTCAATTAAACACAAACTGTCCATGTTGGTACTGCCTGTAGGATGTGCTTTGAGATGAATCTGCGTACCAGGTGGTCTTCTGATAACTTGTTTATTACCATATATAGTCTAGAGGCATGGAACCATTCATCCCCCTGCAACAATGCTGAAAAGCTCTTTAGTGTTCATACATCTGCTCTCCTTACACTTAACCTTTCGGTAACCATTCGAGTGGTTCCTTTAGATCTGGACAAGTGGCTACTGTTGCTAGGGACGCCTGGCAACAGAGCCTCTGAGGACGCCCAGTGGGTCAGTTGTTTTTCCAGGTGCCAAGGCACCAAAGTTACCATTTCTGGTTTTTTTCTTCCCAGTCCATCAACCTCATAATCCTTGCAAAATTGGAATATGTAATCAGGCAGTAAAAAATTTAGTATATTACAGGACAGTTCAGAGAAATGCACATGCAGCATCACTCTTCTTTTTCTTGACTTCCTATGGCCTGGATTCATTTCTTTAGCAGAGCAGCAAGCAGTAGGTCAACTGCACACAAATTTATTTTCCTCTGGTGCAAACCAAGGAGCGCAAAAATCATAAAACAAGACTCTAGTCCGTTTCATTCTCACTGCAAATGATCAAAGCATAATGTGAAATGCTGTATCTCCTATACCATAGTTTACTTTGAGCAGTAGGTATCCACAATGAACCGCAAGGCGACTCCACTCACTGACGGTTTTGCCTTCAGCAGCGAAACATTGAGTATGTTACCCCATGTGTTATCTCGACATAGACTCAGAACTTCGGTGGACAGCTGCGTCCACAGCTGCAATCACCTCTCATGAGCATGCACTCCTAAGACACATAAGGGTCATTCAGTCTACAAATTCCTCTTCTTTGGCGAGTAAACCCTCGTACGTCAATTTCAAGCCACTGAGTTATGGCTCCTTTCACTTGGAACGCCCCGGGCTAACACTACAGTGTTTTTCATCATCATCAGTAGCAGCCTATGTCCACTGCAGGACAAAGGACTCTCCCATACCTCTCCTGTTGACCCTTTCCTGTGCCAGCTGTAGCAAACAAGTGCCACATCATGCTGGAGGCTGTAAGTTACATCTGAGCACGTTGACATGGAAGTGCATCGAGAACTGATCAAAGTTTACAGTGGAGCCACCAGTTAGCCCAATCCCAGGGAAAAGGGAGCTAGAATAACTTCGTCCCTTTCAGTTCCTCAAAGTATAGACGTTAAACCTTTAAGCCATAGCTCATTTAAGCAGAATTGACGGCAATTGCTTGTTCTTTAAAAAATGAAAAATACAGTGATTTTATCTGCGGCCACATGATACTCTTAATGAGTGATAATATTTTGAGCATTCATCTCAGCGCAAAAGGAACTCTGCGGCGTCTCTGTATGCAGCCTTCTGAAAACAAGACGTGATTTTTTTAATTTTTCATTCTTTTTCAATCAGTTTTTTAACACTCATCCTTGTTGGTGACTGATACTTGATGTCTGTGCATGGGCAATGACCAGAAAAAGTCATTGCACAAAATTAATATCGGGTGGATGGAGTGAGCAAGAAGCATGAAGTGTCAGGAATTGTTAAAAGCACTCAACTGACCCGAAATATCACAGCATGGCAAATAAAACTTGAATTATTACCTGATGCCTTACCACAGGGTGCTTAAAAAAGTGCAACAATGTAAACATCAAAAACTTGTCTTATTTAATTTCACATCCTACATTTTCACATGCTTACTGTTGGTTGAAAGATCCAGGCTACTTTTAGTAGTACCTTGGTACTGGGTATAGTGCGGAACTTGCAAGGAGTAAAGCTGTTCTGGTTCAGGTATATTTTGTACAGCATCATTTTGTTCCTAAAGTAATGGCAGCCATTCCACCCAGATACCCCACTAGATGTCAATTGAATTGCACTAATTTCTGATTTTCTGCAACTCCAGATTACCATTTACAAAGCCTTGCTGATTGCATTTGCTGATAAACACCTCATAAGTGGTAATATTATGCACTCTGTTCTTTGGCACTGTGCATGAGCTTGTGTTCTCGCGCTTTCTAGAAATACTGGATGCAGAATAGAAATGTAAAAAGAGAATTTACATCCAGATATATTGTCCTTGTTGGTGCCGTATGCTACAGCAAATTGTACATTGATGTCGATGCTGATGGTTTCGTTTCATTACTGTAGTGGAGTGTTGTTTTAATTTCACATACAGCAAATGATCGCCCTCACTAATGAGCTGTTTTTGTCATAGCCAGTATCTTGGTATAGTAAGCCACCGGGAGCACGATTCAGGATGTGGTGAGGAGTAGAGGCTGTAAGCCTTTCGTGTTACTAGAAATTGTGCTTTAGTGTGGCATGTTTGCTTGCCTATCCCTGGTATCTCACAAACTGAATAAGGGAGGGGAAAGCCTCGGTGCTTGCTGACGTTTCGTCGAGAGGACTTGTCTTCGTCTGGGCAAAACATTCATCATTGCCGGGGTTTATATAGTGCTTTCACTCCGAGGAGGAAGGCCCCAGTGGGGGGGAGAAGGGTGCGATGGGGGAATGGCGTTATGATTTGGAGGGTGCATCTTGTCTAGGAATCATGGCTGCTAAAGAGGATTAATCGTTCGACCTGCAAAACTGTGAAGAGAAAAAGGCGAGCTCAGTAGAAAGGATTCCCGGTGTGTGGAGCATGGAGAGATAGTTGGCTTGAAAGGCTGTGTGTCCAGCTGCAACAGGTGGCTTGCTATGACTGGCTGCCTTGACCTGAAAAACTAGGGTAAAGGAATTAAGCAGTATGGAAGAATGAAATATCAAGAGGGGGGGGGGGGGCAAAAAATTGAAAGGAAAAGAGAAAATTAGGGCGGGTTCAGAGAAAAACCAGAAATAAGGAAGGGAAGGAGTGTGGAAGGCAAGGTTTTCTGAGAAGTGATAGTAGGAGGTGCAGAGCATAAGGTAAAAGTATATCGATTAATGAAATGACGGGTTGGGCTGGAGGGATAGGGTGAAAGTAACGACAAATCAGCAATATGAAGTACTGGGAAAACTTCTGACCACGTGTGAGACCTTTTTATATAAATACGCCAGTGCTAGAATATGCATGTTTGCACTTTTAGTGCAAACATGCGAGCGTGTGGCCGCACACTTTAGAGGTCAATTGCGTGTGACAGAGCCACTCATCGCTGCAAAATGTCGCAGGAGAAGATGGACCTGAATGTAGTGCTAGTACTCCTCTATGGAGCAGAAACGTGGAGGTTAACTTTTGGGTTCAGCTCAGATTAAGGACAACATGGGTAGCTATGGAAAGAAGAATGATAGGTGTAACATTAAGAGACCGGAAGCAGGCAGAGTATGTGAGGAAACAAATGCGGGTTAATGATATCCTAGTTGACATCAACTGGAAGAAATGGGCTTTGGCAGGGCATGTAATGTGAAGGCAAGATAACCACTGGCCCTTAAGGGTAACAGAGTAGATTCCAAGAGAAGGCAAGCGTAGCAGGTGGCGGCAGAAAGCTAGGTGAACGGATGACATTAAGTTTGCAGGCACACAGTGGACGCAGCTGGAAAAGGAGAGGGTTAATGGGAGAGACATGGGAGAGACCTTTGCCCTGTAGTGGGCGTTGTCAGGCTGATGATGATGTCATCTGTCACTTCACTTTGATCTGCGGCAATGTCGGATGCAGTGGCCCTCCAAAGAGCATGGCCATGTGCTCGCGTGTGAACATTAAGAGAGGACAACCCTCTAGTTCAGAGATTCTAAGTTTCCTCAGGGTATGTTGATTCCAGACGAAGACAAGTGCTCTTGTCGAAACATTGGCAAGCACCCTGAGGCTTTTCCCTTCCCTTGTTCACTTTGTGAGTGTCAAGAAATTGTCTGCCTACTCTCTCTCTACCGTGCACTCCTTTTATGGCGAGTTACCTTTCGAGTAAGCCCTAGGATTGCCTTACAAGGTGCAGATAACCACATCTTGGACGGTTATCTTTGTATGTATACACCAGTGGTAAGTCGAAGGAAATCAAGATATTTGTATTGTTTAACACTTACTTTAAAGCTAATCACGAGGATATAGTTGAAAATGTGCCATTTTCTGCCTACAAGGGCTTGGTTGTGTGTCATTACTGGTTTTTCTTTATCAGGGCTACTTGACAGCTGCCTTGAAACGCAGGTTTTTGAAAAGTCATACATCAAATAAGAGCGTTTCTACTATTACAATTTAAATGTTATTTGTTGAAACTTCAATCATAGCGGGTAAGGGATTGATATTTTCAAATAACTAGCCTGAAGTTCGAAACCTGCAGGATTAACTTTGTAACTTATTTCCTTCCTCAAAAAACGGTATTTATGTGTTGCTTTCAGCAAGCAGAGGTCTGTGTTATAGCACATAATTTTCACTACCTTGAGTTAAAATTGGGCAGTATCGACCCACCATAAAACAAGGGGTGTAGTACACAAACTGCTTGTATGCAACTGTTTTGGCATTACAGCATGCACAGCGTGGTCTTAAAACTTAATTCTTTACATTTGCAACTGGTTCATAAAAGGCCTATTCTGGCAATGGCATTTTGAAAACTGTGTTGCTCTAAATGCTTCTAAGAATAACTTTAGTTTATTCAGAAGCATATATATTGACAATATCTCTTAAAGGCATGATTGCTCACATTAGGTCTTGGTACCTCACAATATATAGTTTTATGCCTCCAGCATCGCTGACTTGCATCACATTTTAGAGTAGTAAAACGCTCACCATTAGTTTAAACCAGTACTCAGCATGGGGCTGTGCACTTTTTGTTGTGTTGCATGAAGAATACTCATGTATGAAGCAACTTCTTCCAGCTGCACTTCACATGATTCAAATTCTACCAGAAAAAGGGCAGCAATACAACATTAGTCACTATCTGTTTCTTGCCCAGCACATAACAGGCCATGGTAAGATGTGAACAAAAACGGAGCATGTATGTGTTCTGCACGTACATTTTGGGTGCTACCAACACTACGATGCGATTAACTGATGTCACGTAAGAGAGAGCACATAAAGCATTTTTGTATATATTTTTTACAAATCATTTTTGTATATATTGCAGCATGTTTATTTCAAGTTTTAATCTGACCATTTAGCTCACGACTCAGTAACTGCCATATGTGCAGAAATTTTATAGACCAAGTGATTTTCTTTAATTCAACCTGCACCTTTAATTGACAAGCTTTCTGTCCTGTAGAGACCGTTAAATAATGTGCACTACAGTAAACATACGCACACATTCTAGTTCAGAGGTCGGCCAGACTGTGGAGAATGTGGTGTGAGTTAGAATGGCGAACTTACCAAAGTAAGCCTATTTTCTATTCCTTTGCTATTTCTAAACTTTCTTGCTGCATGCATGGATAGTTGATTTGTACATTTTTTTAGTATACAGCGGGCACATACAAACATCAACTCTATGTTTATGTTAAGGAGACTGCGGTGTCCTCTTTCCGCGACTGTTTTTGTGCTGAAAATTTACTGCCAAATTGTTCTCGTATCACTCAAACTTGACAGCTCTGCAACGCTTGCTGCTCAGGTCTTCCTATTAATGTGGTCTAGCTCATTTAAAATTGATGGGCCAGCACCGATAGCATGAATTACTAGCAAAGTGATCATGGACCTTGATGTTGGTATCTAAACTTTAGGCGGAGTAGTGTAATAGAGCAGCATGTTTTCAAATATCAAAACACGCGTGGTTTCACAGAGGTACAGATACCCTTGTATTAAAATCGATCACGAAGTTCATCTTGTTGCCCTAAGAGACCATTGGTGATTCATTCTCTGCATCGTATGCCCTGCCCAGGTCCATTTTCTCCTTTTTTTCTGCCAGAGTATTGACAATTCAGGCTTGTTTTAAAATCACTGTTGCCATAGTCCAGTCTTACTGCTAACATTTTAATCTCTGTGGCTTACTATTCTTCCTGCATTTAATCTCTAGCCTCATTGTTAGCATCCAAGTTTCAAGATGTGGCTTTTATTATGCGAAGCATAATAGGGACACTACTTAGCTCAACCATAGCCCAGCCTGGCGCGGCCGCGACCACCAAGGCTAACTCCCGCTCCTCCAGGAGATTGCTAAACAACGAAGAGACTAACCTGACTTACGGGCAGGCGATACCGAATCCCTTTCACAAATCTATTATGCTTCGCATCCTAGGCTTAACCTTAGCTAAGCCAGGCCATTTTTTGAGCAACATTAATAGGCTGCTTCAGAACACAAGAATGCCCACAGAGTTCACTACAGGCAATTCTGTATCTCCTGATAATTTCTTTCTCATGGTCCAGCTCTCCAAAATCTACTTGCTTTACATAGAGCTCCCTTACCACTTCTAATGTTTTTCTACTCATCATAGGCTGTTGGTTCCTTTCGAGACTATTGGACTTCACTTGTGGTTTCTGCTTACTCTTTTTGTGCCAGCTGTTCTTTCTCTACTTAGGTCCTCAAGCATACACTGCAATTCATACTCGTAGATACTTAGCAGCACCATCAACAAATCGGAGCTTACTTGCTATCTGTCTCTTACTGCTTATATTTTGCTCCTACATACTCTTTTTGGTTGTTGCTGCTTTTAGGTTTCCTCCATGACTTTCTGTTTGCTCAATCTTGGCCTTGATATATTTCTTCTGCTGCTTAGCTTCGAATTATTGGCTAGGTTTGATGGTTCTGCTCCTTCTATGTTCATGTGAGGTTTGAGAGTTACATACTTTGTTGTTTCTTATATCTTTTTCTTCTCGAGGTTGTATATTCTCTAGCTACCCTACCTCTTCCTTTTCACATGTTCACTTCTAGATTATTGTGGTAAGTTCACCATTCAAAACCACACCACAATTTCTGCCGTCTGGCAGACCTCTGTACGGGAATGCATGCATATGGTTCACCAGTCCTCCTGATTGCTGTGATATGTAATGCCTAATAGCTCGGTAAACGGTACAGCTAGTCCAGATACGGCTCAAACAGCTAGGTCCAGAGATTCTTAGCGCCCTACACTGCGTCGCAGTTCTGGCCGTGATTTATTTCATAGCTCTTGGACATAAACAATCTAACAGATTTAAGCTTTATTTATGACCAGAATCACTGTTTAGCAAAGCAGAATTGTGGCACTTGAGGCATTATTTAAAGAAAAAAAAACATATGTAGCTTTGGCATCCTGTAAACAAGGTTATCTGAAGAAAGCGAGATTAAAGTTTCCTGAGACAGTTAATTATTCGCGGTTTTCTATTCAATCTGTACACAGGAGTACTAACCGACATGACAATGGCTTCACTAGTTGCTCGTGCAACGTGCCTAAAGGCCGCTACGCGTGTCTGGTCGGCTTAACCTCACCAGATCTGGTCTGCACCGCTGTAGCTACGTGATGGACAACAAAATGCATTTTACTACCCCCTATCCGGTTGTACACATTTAGAGCGGTGAAGTGCCTCCTTGAAACACCAGTGTTTATCTGCCTCCTCATTTTGGTGTATTTGTAACTCAGTGGTTATGGTGTTCGGCTGCTGACCTGCTGACCTTTTCGTTTCTTTGTAGTCAGTAACACGGGTGACTAGCACAACTTTGAAGACAGAGCGCGTAAACACGGGGTGCAAGGTAGCCGCCCAGATGGCACTATGCTGTTATGCAGGCAGTCTTGCGGCAACGTCAGGCTCGCGAGTCGGACTTCCCGTGGAGCAATAAGTCCAATTCTCATACCGTCATTCTTTCAAGAGCTCACCTTTTCGTTTCTTTGTAGTTAGTAACACGGGTGACTAGCACAACTTTGAAGAGAGAGTGCGTAAACACGGGGTGCGAGGTAGCCGCCCAGATGGCACTCTGCTGTTATGCAGGTAGTCTTGCGGCAACGTCAAGATCGCGAGTCGGACTTCCCGTGGAGCAATAAGTCCAATTCTCATACTGTCATTCTTTCAAGAGCTCACCTTTTCGTGTTTTTGGAGTCAGTAACACGGGTAACTAGAAGACGGGGCTAGGTAGCCGGCCCAGATGGCATTCTGTGGACGCTGCCATTTTTATTTCATGTGCTGGCGTGTCGTCATAGGCAACGTGACCCACGGTGACCATTTTTTTTGAAAACTTTGGCATTTTAGTTCATATTGTGCAATTACTAAACGTATTTTTCGCTTGGTTATTATACTAGTACCGGCGTTTGCTTCAAACATATAAATATGTTACGTGACAGAACATTGAAGCCTGGGTTCAGGCTATGCGTTTATCGACTAGGAAGCTGGCGGCGCTGCACCTAAACCTCGCGTCCCTCGGGATCTGGGATCTCTCTGCGAACGTCGCCATTACGCACCATTCGTGTTGACGGCAAGGCCTTTGATCTGACCAACATTCTGCGAGCCCAGGTCCGTGCCTGTCCAGACGAACACCTTCAAGTCTGCTTTCGCCTTCAGAGACCGGTGGCTTGTGACAAGACAGAGACCAGAGCAGTCCAAGCAATTGCACCAGCACTGTGGACACTGATGAGCGACAACGCCAAAAGCCATTCACACCAGTCGATGGGGAGGCTTCTAGCACTGACCCGATCGCAGACGCGCAAAACATGGCTTCCAGAGAATGCAGTGCGCGCACAAGTATGCCCTCGACTCCATCCCGAATGCAGTATTTCTCTGCGGTGCCAGGTCGGTGGACCAGCAGCAGCAACAGCAGCGATTCCATGTCCAGGCGACTACCCCAGGGAAGCTGACTTCGTCGTGAAGGGCAGCATCTTCTCCGAGAGGTTGCGCTTCTCGATGGTGGGCGAAGCCAGGCCGATGTCTGATATAGGCCCTCAGCCAGCTGTCCGACGGGTGGAAGAGGTCCCATTTCGACACCACTAGGCCTCCTCAAGCGCCTGATGTCTCTGGCCAGCTTCCCAGGGGACATTCGGATGCTGGCGCAGTATTTTGCGTGTATTTGGTTAACTCTTTAGCCGGTCATTATGACCGCGATGTATTCCACCGTTTTTCGTTATTTTTTTATTGAGGAATTAAAAAGCTTCCTCACCATAGCTCGCCTTTTCTTTGTGAATGCATGCTCAGGCATGCATGCATGAGATGTTTTCATGCACTGAAGCCACCGCTGCGTTCACATGATACATCACGCTCCTCCGACACACTGCGTGAGAGCGCTGCTTCTTGAGTGCTGCGTATGCTGCTGGTCGATGTCCAGGACTCGAGTTGTTCTAATGCAACGCGGTCTGGATAAGTAGTAGAGTAGGATGAAAAAAAAACTATCGGTGTTTGTAGATGGACTGATCATGAGTGCGAAATTCGTGGTCGATCCCTCAAAAATACAGGGTGTCTCAAGTTAGATGTTACATAATTTTTTAAAAAGGCTTCTTAAAAAAGAAAGGAGACGGGCTTTGTAACCGCTGCGGTGTTGTTCACTGTTCGGCTCCTTTCACTCCTCCACACCCCCACCCCGAACAATGGAGCAATCCACCCATCATGGAAAGGGAACAAAATCCCATCTGCTTCTCTTTCCCGCCTATGACCTCCGCAGGATTGCCAAGAAAAGCTGTCCCCGAGTTTGTGTTTGGTTTATAAGGATTTAACGTCCCAAAGCGACTCAGGCTATGAGGGACGCCGTAGTGAAGGGCTCCGGAAATTTCGACCACCTGGGGTTCTTTAACGTGCACTGACATCGCACAGTACACGGGCCTCTAGAATTTCGCCTCCATCGAAATTCGAGCGCCGCGACCGGGATCCGAGTTTGTATTATAGTGCCAATCAATTGGTTCAAAGAAAGTTACTTATAAAGCAGCACAAAAAACAACCATGTCGCCTGTGGGATCCGAACCCACGACTTCCGAATATCGCATTCGGTGCTCTACCAACTGAGCTACGGCGACGGCTGTCCAGTCTGCTGCTCTCGTGGGTATTTGTTTTTGTGTGTAAGCGAACCTTGACAGTGTTCACCAGTCCCACCTGTTGTGGGCGCGCGAAACCAAGCACGCGTGTTATCGCGTACTGCCTGCGCATGCTCTCTGCCCGGCTATCTCTTATCGGGTAGCCCGTGCTGGCTTTAAAAGACCGCTCGCACGGGCCCACCGCGCTCAGTATGTAACCTGTTGGCTTCCTTCCAAGTAGCCGGAATAAACGTTCTTTCGATGCTACGTCTACGCCGCCCAGTTCTTGGATGCCAGACATGACATATTGGCGACGAGGATGGGATGACCGCCGTACGGAATTCGCAGTGTAAAGAACCTGGCCTCTGTGTAAAAAAGCTTCCCGCCACGAATATTTCCCTGCGGTGAAATTCCTGAAACTGGCATCACGGCAGCCGAAACTTCCAAGTGAGTCATGGGTCACATCGGCTACATTGAACCTTTCGACGAGACCACGAGCGACTGGCGCTCGTACGAGGAAAGGTTGAAGGCCTATCTTTCGGTCAACGATGTTCCAGTAGCAAAGAAGGTTCCTGCTTTCCTAAGTCTCATCGGCGCGAAGACCTACGCGCTGCTCAAGTCGCTGACGGCACCGGACGCACCGTCGTCACGAGAGTTTGACAGTCTTCTGAAACTCCTGAGCGATCATCTGGCGCCGCAGTCGTCCGTCATCGCAGAGCGTGCGAAATTTTACAAGCGGTCACAGCGAAGCGGTGAGTCCATTGCCGAATTTGTCGCGGAACTTCGAAGGCTGGTGTAGAGGTACGAATTTGGAAGTTTCTTGGATGAAGCGCTCCGGGACTGTTTCGTTTGCGGCCTGCTCCGCGAGGACATTCAGCGTGTGTTGTTCACGGAAGACAAAAAGCTAACCTTCCAGAAGGCCGTAGATAGAGCTCTTGCCATGGAAACTGCAACGAAAAGCGCGGCGTTCACGCATAACAGCGTATCCCCGGCGTACGTAGTGAATAAGGTTCGAGGCGAAAAGCAGTCTGTGATGTCGCCAAGCTGTTCCGTTGCGGGTCACCCAATCACTCTAGTGAAGCGTGCCCTCATATCGGCGATACATGTTATAATTGTAACCGGAAAGGGCATATTCAACGCGCCTGCACGAAAGGAAAGAAAGCTAGGGAGGCAAAGCCTCGGAAACGTGTGAAGATGCTCACGTCCGTCCGAAACGAGTCGTCTGTCCCACTTCAGTCAGTCAACGCAGACCCGTTTACTGTACCCGTGAACGTTGACGGTGTCCTATACTGGCGATGGAGCTTGACACCGGCGCAGCCGTATCCGTCATATCATGGCGCGAATTCCAGAGGCTGTTTGCACGTAAGCGACTTCAGCCAGCTACGTTAAAGCTGCGCACGTATACTGGGGCCATAGCAACACCGAAGGGTATGGCGAAAGTCGTCGTGCACCACAACGGCCAGAGCGTGGAGCTTCCCCTGTACGTCGTGCACACTACAGGACCGGCACTCCTCGGCAGAGAATGGTTGCAAGATATTCGTCTGGATTGGAAGAACCTAGTTTTTTTGAAGCACCTTGGTCCCTCTCGAGAAATGTCAAAACACTGGCAAGAAAAGCTGGAAGCCATGCTAGACAGCCATTCCGAACTTTTCAAGGATGAGCTAGGTACCATCACGGAAGAGCAGGCCGAGCTTGTCCTTCGCGAAGGGTCACAGCCGAAGTTTGTAAAGGCAAGAAGCGTTCCCTTTGCTCTGCAAGGTGTAGTAGAAGCTGAACTTGCGAAAATGGAGAAGCTTGGCATCATAACGCCTGTTGCTACAAGCGAATACGCGACGCCCTTGGTACCGGTAATGAAGAGGGATGGAAGCCTCCGACTGTGTGGCGATTATAAAACCACCGTCAATCCCTGTCTGGAAGTAGACAGCTACCCGCTACCTCGGATAGATGACCTTCTAGCAGCGCTTCCAGGAGGAGAGGAATTTTCGAAGATCGACCTGAGTAGGGCCTACCAGCAGGTAGTTATGGCGGAAAGCTCCCGGAAAATACTGACGATAAACACACATAAGGGCTTGTATACTATGAACCGTCTAGCTTTCGGCATTTCGTCCGCCCCAAGCATATTTCAAAGAATTATGGACAACGTGCTGAAAGGGTTGGAAGGAGTCAGTTGCTACCTTGACGACATCCTGGTCACAGGCAAGACCAAGCAAGAGCATTTCCATAACGTGCAAGCCGTCTTGTCAAGATTGCAGGAACGCGGTGTGCGCATCCGGCGCGATAAGTGCTCGTTCTTTCAACGAGAGCTCCATTATCTGGGCCACGTCATCAACGCCGAGGGTGTTTGCGCATCGCCTGAAAAGGTATTGGCACTGCTAAATGCGCCTGCTCCAAAAGACAAGCAGCAACTGCAGTCATTCCTTGGGATGGTCAATTATTACGGCAAGTTTGTTCAGCGTCTCTCCACTTTGGCACAGCCGTTGTACAGGCTGCTAAAGCAAACAAAGGAGTGGACGTGGGATGCGTCATGCCAGCTTGCTTTCACGGAGATAAAAGCAGCTATGGCTTCCTCTCCAGTTCTTGCCCACTATGATCCGAAGCGACCGCTTCAACTTGCCTGCGACGCATCTCAGTACGGCATAGGCGCAGTTCTTTCGCAGAAAATGACAAATGGATCAGTTCGACCGGTTGCCTACGCATCCCGCACATTGTCAAGTGCCGAAAAGTACTACAGTCAGATCCAGAAATAAGCCCTTGCCCTCGTATGCTCTTGAATTCAAAAAATCTACTGATAATGCGGAAGCAGACTGTCTATCGCGCTTGCCGCTCGACAGCAGCGAAAAGCAATCGGCAGAAGAAAGCGAAACTTTTTATTCGCTTCGTTTCGAAACGCTGCCTGTCACAGGCCAAGACATCGCTCGTGAAACGAGGCGTGATCCTTTACTAAGCGAGGTACTGAACTTCACAAGTGCTGGCTGGCCGTCGCATGTCGCTGAAAAGGAGTTGAAACTTTTCTTCGATAAGCGTTTGGAGCTCACAGTTCATCAAGGGTGTTTAATGTATGGCACGAGAGTAGTCGTGCCTCCAAAACACCGAGCCTTCTTGCTTGAGGAACTTCATCAGGGTCATCCCGGTATCGTAAGATGCAAAGAACTCGCGAGGAGCTACGTCTGGTGGCCTGGTATCGACGCGGACCTAGAGCAACACGTGAAGAAATGTGCAGAGTGTCAGCAGCAACGGAACGAACCAGCACCGGCTCCGCTTCATCCATGGTCATGGCTGACTTCGCCGTGGCAAAGAGTTCACTTGGACTTTGCTGGACCCATGAAAGACAAAATGTTCCTTGTTGCTGTCGACGCACACTCAAAATGGCCGGAAGTTTATGTCATGCAGAAGACTACGGCGTACCACACAATTCAGTGTCTCCAAGACCTGTTCTCTCGTTTTGGCGTACCCGAGACCATAGTGACCGACAACGGACCACAGTATACGCCGCCCAGTTCATGGATGCGAGACATGACACCACCCTCGTCCATAGCGGTGGACGTGCCCCTCAATCCATATGCCTCGTCTATATATATATATATATATATATATATATATATATATATATATATATATATATATATATATATATATATATATATTGTCACGTAGTGGTGACGGCAGTAGAAGCAGCGACGAAGACAGACGAAAGGATCTTCTAAAAGAAAACTGTTTATTGGGCTGATTTGCACCCAAAATGGACTGAATCACTCGGCGGCGGCGAAGCGACAGAATGCCCGCCGCTGTCGGCCGTGCTCAATTTAAAGCTGATAGCGAACTTTCGAGATAAAGCGTGCAAAGTTACTAGAACATTCCGGAACAACGTAGAATCAGCTCTGCCTGGCTGCGATCAATCGAGATAAATCTAGTCTGGTCTTGCATCGCAAACAAAGCGATAAAGTGGTGTGGCGGCAGATTCGAAAAAAGAACAAACACTGCAAATATTCGCGGAAGAGTGTGTGTGTGTGTGTGTGTGTGTGTGTGTGTGTGTGTGTGTGTGTGTGTGTGTGTGTGTGTGTGTGTGTGTGTGTGTGTGTGTGTGTGTGTGTGTGTGTGTGTGTGTGTGTGTGTGTGTGTGTGTGTGTGTGTGTGTGTGTGTGTGTGTGTGTGTGTGTGTGTGTGTGTGTGTGTGTGTGTGTGTGTGTGTGTGTGTGTGTGTGTGTGTGTGTGTGTGTGTGTGTGTGTGTGTGTGTGTGTGTGTGTGTGTGTGTGTGTGTGTGTGTTACGACAAACGCGACTGTTCGTTTTAAAGGTTTATTGTGCCAACAGTTTCGGGAATGGTATTCCCTTCGTCAGGGCAGGCTTACAATGAAACAGTTTTCTCAATATACGGACACAGAGCGAGCGAGAATATATAAACTCCGCCCTGAAAGCGAACTTGAGAGTGAGGGCAGGGAACCGTATAATGGAGCGCGCAGCATCTCTCACAG